>NC_060912.1:9808657-9851157 GCF_014805685.1 Silurus meridionalis | reverse complement strand
AATTACTTGCCTGAAAGGCATAATAAATATATGTATAAAGCTCAAAAACTCTACTTTTAAATAAACACATTCACATCGAATACAAATATTCTCTGATTCTTTAATCCGTATGAAAATGATCAGATGTACAGTTTCTCCGGTATCACCTCATTAACTGTCCATGTGAAACATAGCAAAGGTTAAATATTTGTAATTGATTGACAGCTCTAGTATTAATATGATGTGAAGTCCAGTTACACTAAAAAAGGTAGTAGTAATGGCAATTTTTCACTTCAGTACATGTCAAAGCCCAAACATCTTTATTTTAACTTGAGAAAAAAGTGTATTCAGAACTTCAACTTTTACCAGAGTCTTTTAAAACATGAGTATCTGTACTTTTACTTAAGTGAAGGATGTGTGTACTTTTACTAACTCTGGAATTGGTCCATCCGTAAGAGGATCCTCCTCAGTTACGCTCTGCTTCAGGTATGATGGTGAGATGAACAGCACTCTGGTGTGATGAGCCACTGAGACGTTTGCATGTTTAAATATGGCAGGAGCTCACACTTCCTCTGTGGCAGCTGAACACCTACAGGCTAATCCCCACTAGCATGTAATTATGCTAATTCCTGACACCTAACTTTCTCTCGTTTCTCCCTCCTTTTCTGCTTTTGTTCACGTCATGTTGCTAGCTTCTGTTCTTTTGTATGCATTTGCTACTCAGTGTTTCAATGCTGCTCTCTACAGAATCAGAAGACATTCGACACAGTTTTAAAGACTCGCATGTTCTACACAAAACTCCTTTACTTCCTTTACACACTCTTAGCATCCAGACAGTTTTTTTCTCTAAACGTTCAGGTATTCTTTTCATGCCTCCTGTAAAACTCGCCAAAGATGTTCTTCACTAGTTACTAGATTTCTGTCGTGTTCCAGTTCATCCCAGAGCAGTTCAATAGGATTTAGATGCGGTAACTGGGCAGGTTATTTCATGATAGATAACTGCAGATGACTGTTTGCTCTCTGAATAACACTTACAGACCTGGATGTAATTGTCGCTTCGGCTCATCGTCTTGTTGTATGGTGAGGTCAAGACGGATCGCATGATGTGAGTTGTGGTATGGAATAGTTGTCATGTTGGTTTAGGATTTATTTCACTTTCCAGAACATTCCCTGCTCCAAAACAACCAGAAGCCATTAAGTTTCCACTTCCATGTTTGACTGTGTGGGTGAGGCAGACTGCAAACATCTCCTCTGTTCTCCATCTTACACAAATTCTTCTGTTAGATACAAAAATGTCCCATTTGGACTCCACAGAACTTTCTTTCACTCCTTCACTGTCCAGTTCTTAATTGTGATGTCGTCAAGTTTATTTCTATAGCACTTTTTTTTAAATGGACATTGTCTCAAAGCAGGTTTACAGAATTCAAGAGTTAAGGTAAACGATGTGTATTTACCCCTGAAGATGAAGCCTCGGGCAACTGTGGCGGGAATCTCCCTTAGATATTATGAGGAAGAAACCTTGAGAGGAACCAGACTCAAAAGGGGAACCCCTCATTTGGGTGACATCAAGAGTGTGATTATAATATATGATGTCTAGACGACTAAAATGCATCTCCAAACCTGCAGCTCTTGGGGGATGTTCCTGGTCTGCAGTGGTCAGCATCTATTAAAAGTGGTCCAATAAAGGAATAGTGGTGAACTGGCGTCAGGGTGGTCCGATCCAACAGGCGAGCTCCTGTAGCTCAAACTGCTGAAGAAGTTCATGCTGTTGATGCTCAATGGGTCTGATCTGTTTTGGCAAAAAGTGGACCAACACAATATTATGCAGGTAGTCAAAATGTTAATCCTGATCTGTGTACATGTGTCTGAAAAGCCAATAAAGGACCAGGTGGTTCCACACTTGTGACAAACGCTATGTATCGTATTCACTTTAACTACAAACCTGTCATAATTCTGACTCAATTATTATATAAATATAACAACTGATTTTTCCCCCCATCTGCTGCATTTACAGTCAACAAACAAATCACAAGTTCATGTTTTCAAGTGTCACGTTTCTTAAAATAGTGTAAGAAAGATAGATTTCTTCCGTTTTTTTTTGGAGACTAATGAATTCCAATCCGAGACAGATTTGCAGTTTTAATTGGCAACACAACGAGATTGTAAACACATTGCTCGGAAAAGCTTGTTCCCTCAGGAGGCAAGGACACGAGGAGAAAAACGGGAGAAAACGAACGAGAAGAAGTTTATTGAACTCTCATGCCGAAATCCACGAACCCGTACGTCTAATTAAGGAGTCCGGAAAAGCTCGGGTTCCATCCGTCTCCGGTCCTGCGCTCTTTATGCGGTTGCTGTGGAGAAATAAACGGGTCAGCAGCGAAGGTCAGCATCCTTCGTGGCTCGCTCGCTCCCTCGTGTTTTCGCTTTTCACGTCGCACTCAACCCGAGATAATGAGTTCGAGTCTCGCACATCATTTCTTCCTAAAACCGTAATACCCTCCGAAGCTCGTCTTGGAACTGACCTCCTGCTCCTGAAGACTTCTTGGAGTCCCTGAAGAGCTCCAAAAGCAACTGCTTGATCGCTCCGAATCGGACCGGGGGTCACATCTAAAGATTACACACGAATAAATAATAAGGTTCGATGAAATTCTTTATTTTTTTTCACAGTAAAAGAGCTACAGCTGGTTGCTCGGTGGAAGTCGGTGTGTGTTGTGGTGTGGTGTGTTGTGTTGTGGTGTGTTGTGTTGTGTTGTAGTCACAGCCTGGCTTCAAATTCAGTTAAGAGGCTAAAACACTGCTATAACAAACTTAGACCACTCACCATATACATCACACACTCTCACTGTCATCTTTGGATGTGTCCCAATTCACAAACCCCCATTCACTATAAACACTTGTCATCTGTGGGCATGTCTCAATCCACATTCCCCATTCACTATACACTTCTTGTGGGTGTGTCCTAAAAAACACATGCCCTGTTTACTATATACTCCATATAAAACACTGCTTTCTGTGGATGTGTCCCAATCCACCATATTCACTATATACTCATTGTGGACATGTCACATGCCCTGTTCAATAAATACTCCACATAAACACTGTAATTTTGTGGGCCTTTCCCAATCCACACAATCATTGTCCTCTGCCACTGCCATTCACTAAATACTTCACTTAAACACCATCATCTGGGGGTGTGTCCCTAATAACATGCCCTATATGCTATATACACTACATAAACACAATCATCTGTGGGTGTGTCTCAATCCATGCACTTTCTTCACAATATACTTTATATAAACAGTATTATATTGGGCGTGTCCCAATCCAAATGCTTTAATAACTGCATAATCCATACAAACACTGTTATCTGTGGGCATGTCCCAATCCACACATCCTATTTACTTTATACTCCACATAATGGCATCATTAGCGGGCATGTTTCAATCCACACACCTTATTCATTATATGCTCCACATAAATGCATAATCAGCGGGTGTGTCCCAAACCACATATTCGCAATAAGGATATAATAAAATCTTAGCGAATGTCTCGTTGATTGTTGTAGTGTAACCAGGCAACACTTTTTTGACTTTCTCATGCTTGATGACCCACATCACCTCAGATCTTTACCACTTTCTCCACCTGTCAATCAAACATCAGAACTCCTTCTCAATTGCCCCCCTCCATGTGTTCCCCCTCGACGCTCACATGTCCGATCGCTCCCTCTGTTATTTCTCTGATAAACTGATGAATGAATTGTGAGTGTTTCAGTGAGTGGTCGTGTCCACCGCTGTCAAACACCACACACACACACACACACACACACACACACACACACACACACACACACACACACACTCCCTGTCGTTCACTCAGACAGTTAACACAATGACTTTTTTATATAAATCATATATTAATAAAAAAGACGAACAAAAGTGCAGGAAGCTTTAATTACGGTCTGATCGCTGGCCCCGTACGATGCTAGCTGTTTTTTTTTACCTCTGCTCCTGTCACTCGACGCTCCGCTCACGCTAATTCCAGCAGTTCGGGTAATCAGCTTCAAATGAGTGTCCTCCCCTTTAATTCTATCCCCTGGCAGGCTGTCACTCTTCACCCGCCCCTTTAATATCCCGCTTTTTTAAAAAGGCTGTCATTTGGAAACCGGCTAGCGTGGAGTCGGCGAGCTTACTGCCGTCGTCATAGCAGCACGCCACCTGCTAGGCTACATTAGCTGTTTTTATATATTATTAGCACTTTATTGTCTTTGTAATATTCTCATTTATGGGAGCAATTCCTTTTTAAATGTTTTTAAAATGTCCTTTTTTATGCTTTGTCCAGTCAAGATCAAGGGCTTACACCACTGGAGCCTTTTCCATGTGCTAATTTAAGGTGACACGTGTGAGTGATTAGTGACATCATTAGTGATCTGACAGACATCTGGCACTGGAGTCCAGGGCGATGTTCCTGACACTGTACCATGGTGATGTGTTATTGTGGATATGAGGGGTATCGTGTGAGGAACGAGTGGCGGCTTGAGAGAGATGGTTGCATGTGTAGGTCAATTCTTGAAACAAAATTTTACAAAATAACAAAGGCAGAAGACAGATTTCTAAACCAGACATAAGATCGATCTATCTATCTATCTATCTATCTATCTATCTATCTATCTATCTATCTATCTATCTATCTATCTATCTATCTATCTAACTATCTATCTATCTATCTATCTATCTATCTATCTATTTGATAGTTTGGGATTAGTTTCATTATTATAGTCGTGTTTATTTTTCAAAATGTATCTAATTCCTATACTCTACCCTCTCTCTCTCTCTCTCTCTCTCTCTCTCTCTCTCTCTCTCTTGCTCATTCTCTATCGCTCTCTCTTTTTTCCCCAGGTTTTATGTACTGAAGCTCGAGCTTGGCACTCAGCCAAATGATGGAGGGAGAGAAGCGAGGATTTGGAGGAGAAGTGATGAATGAGACAGAAGTCAAGTGGGGATAAAAGAGAACAGATCATTCCTCTCAGTAAAGTATAATGACTGCCCGAGAGCTGAGAGCCAGGGGACATGCCAGAGGACATGGGACAAGCCAGCAATGCCGGACCAAAAATATATATATAAATAAACAAAAATAAACAAGAATGAAAGAAAAAAAATCAGTGTGTCTAATCATAACACAGAGCTGATGAAGAGAAATGAATCAAAAAGTGTTATCTGGATAAAAAAATCATCATCAATGTCTTTTAAATCATGAAGGATCTGCAGGAGAGAAGAGTTTACACTTTGTGCTTTCTCTCAAACATGACCAGCTGCTGTTTTTTTAATATTGTGCAAAAAGTGAGGATGATGAGGGGGTGTTTATGTTAGAATTCATTCTTCATGTAAGTATCAGGAAATGCATAAAAACTTTTTTTACTCAATAGAATATTGCAAACTCGCTATGATACAAGCAGAATAAAACACTGAGCTGTTATTGGACAATATCAGTACCTATAATAACAGTACCTCTGCTTCATCACTAATATATATATATATATATATATATATATATATATATATATATATATATATATATATATATATATATATATAAATAATGTGTTTGTGTATTAAGATTAAAAATAGCATTTTCTTTTTCTTTCTCTTTTGTTTATTTATATATAATATTGAGTGAGTGCAAATGATTTTGTGAGAATTGAATGTAAGAATAAACATCTGAAGCCCAAGCCATGTGTTAAAGCCAGAAAGCCAGAATAAGTTCTGCATGGATGAAGTCATTATGAACCTCAGAATCTTTCATCATGCAAAGAACTTTTTGGAGAACCAGTACTGTACATGTTTTGTATTGAGTTTACATTAATGAGATCTTCATCTATCATTGATCTAAAGCTCTGGAACATCTTCATCTCCTCACTCGGCTCCCACTGCAGCCTCACGAACACTAATTAACCCTGACACCAAACATCAAACAAATACTGTCATAACTAATGATTACTTCAGAACACATTAATCAGAACTGTGTGTGTGTGTGTGTGTGTGTGTGTGTGTGTGTGTGTGTGTGTGTGTGTGAGAGAGAGAGAGAGAGAGAGAGAGAGAG
This sequence comes from Silurus meridionalis, assembly GCF_014805685.1. NCBI lineage: Eukaryota > Metazoa > Chordata > Actinopteri > Siluriformes > Siluridae > Silurus > Silurus meridionalis. The sequence goes on along the minus strand of NC_060912.1, from coordinate 9,845,082 downwards.
AGAGAGAGAGAGTATTGCTCAAAACAATATTATCCACCAACAGAAATTAGAGGGTAAAAAATAAGGGCCCTCCTGGGAGTGAACAAGGGAACAGAACACAGCAGCAACTGGGCATCATTAGAGAGAGAGAGAGAGAGAGAGAGAGAGAGAGAGAGAGAGAGAGAGAGAGAGCGAGAAAGAGAGAGAGAGAGAAAGAAAGAAAGAAGGAAAGCAAGAAAGAAAGCAAGAAAGAAAGAAAGAAAGAAAGAAAGAAAGAAAGAAAGAAAGAAAACTATCATCAGACTATTGTGGACATGTCCAAAACCACATGCCATGCCCACTATATAGAACATTTAAACATCATCTTCAGTCCACTGTGGACACGTCCCAAACCACATGACACGTTTGCTAATTTGGCAGCATAAACCCTCTCATCAGAGGACTGTGAACACATCCCAAACCACACACTATGCTCACTATATAGGGCACTTAAACATCATCTTCTGTCCACTATGGACATGTCCCAAACCACACACCATGTTCACTATGTTGACTGCATTAACAATATCATCAGAATACTGTGTACACATCCCAAACCACACGCCATGTTTACTATAAAGAACACTTCAACATCATTTCCCATTTACTGTTGAAGTGTCCCAAACCACACGCCATGTTTACTATATAGAACACAAACATAATTTCCTATCCACTGTGGAAGTGTCCCAAACCACACACCATGTTTACTATGTTAGTCGCATGACCACTTCCATCAAAATACTATGAACACATCCCAAACCACACACTATGTTGACTATGTTGATCGCATGACCTCTATCATCCGAATACTGTGAACACGTCCCAAACCACAAGCCATGTTCACTATGTTGGCTGCATAAACACTGTCATCCAAATACTGTGGATGTGTCCCAAACCACACGCCACCACACGCCACGTTAACTATGTTGGCTGGATAAACACTTTCATCAAAGGACGGTGGACACGTCCCAAACCACACACCATGTTTACTATGTAGGCTGCCAAAACTCTACCATTATCATTTCTCAAATCACATGCCATGTTGTCTATATAACCCACATATACAGCATTGAAAACTATGGTCATGTCCCAAATCAGACAAAAAAAAAATCCCTACAATAATCACATTGATCAGTTAAATTGGTGAAACGAAGTAAAACCAGGCGATGATTCTGCTTCATTTCTCCGTACAGATCAGAACACTGAAGCTCAAAGACACGGCCGATGACGAGACGCAGAAGTTGCTGTATTGGTTTTTTTTCTTTCTTGACTGGAGCATTGGTATGCCGTGTTCTTCTCCGTCCACAGAAACACATCATTATGCAAATGAGGCGAGTTTAATGGAGGAAGGCGAGGTTAGTGTTTTATGATTATTAATGGCTTTTGCCTGCAGCTCGGATCAGCTGACCTCGCTGAAATATTTACATCATAAACACTGAGATATTGCAAGGGGGGTGAGTTGTTGGGGGGGCTAATAAAGGCAGGGCTTATATCAAAATATACAAACAAACCCAAAATGCAGGAAAAATCAGTGAATATATTATACGCTCAACGAGAATGTAGTCAGATGAAATTTTGGTAAAAAAGAAACAAAAAAATCAGGAACAATCATTAAGCTCCGCCCTCAAACGTTTGGTTTGTTTCCTATAACAGCACAACACCAGTTTATTCCAGTTAAACCAAAGCAATTTGATATTAATTACAATTTTAACCACACAACATTCGAGCCAGCTAGCTAACGGTTACGTTTCTGTAGCTTTTAGACTGTCTAGATGTGTCTACAGGTATTCTGGTGCACTCTGGGAAGACGTTAATTAAATGTTATTAAACTCTTTCAATAGATGTTGGATAGGATTCAGATAATCACTCATAGATGGCAACTTCCATTGTTTTGTTCTTAGCTGTTCTTGGGTGTTTTTAGCTCGATGGTTTTGGTCATTATCCTGTTTGAGGACCCATATGTCTGGACAGCTATACAGAGCTCCCAGCATTCCTGCCACTTCTGGAATGTCTCCTGGATGTCTTCTTTTCAAACATATAAAGCACAATCTGCAATTCGTGCCGGATCTCCACAGCTGTGTCAAAACGGCCACCTTCGAGCTCGATCTTCATCTTCTGGAAGAGGTTGTAGTTCGTAGAAGATGAGTAGGGTGGGTGCGGAATTAAAATCATGTGGATTTTTCTCACGATCTTGATACACAAGTTGGCAAACGGCTTTGACATTTTCGAAGGTTGAAGGTCTTGAACTCTCATCGTCTTTCAGTGACGTTTTTCTGCTCTTGAAGCACACATGCTTATTGCAGCGTCGCCAAATGTCTCTGTGGCAGATTTGGCAATTTATGAGATTTTATGCAGAATTTTATGTTTGCTATTTGTTCTAACTTGCTGTTTATAATGAAACCGTAGACGTGGTAATGCACGTGGTCGGAATAGCACCATTTGTCTCGAATCTTTTTGATACCACCTCGTAACTGCAGAATGGCTTGGTAGTCTTGAGGATTCATTGTGTCCCTGGCTGACCCTGTCAGATGCAACAAGGCTCCCTCTGCCAGTCGCAGCAAAACGTATGTTTTTTTTCCTCATTGAAAGCTTCGTTACGGCAGATCTTTGTCTAAAATAAATTTAAATAAAACTAAATTGTTCGCAAATTCACTATGATGTGATTATTTTCATTTATTTTCAAAAGGTACCAAAACATTTGTCCACCTCTTCATGAGACTCATACATGCATCTCTTTTTTAATACTAATATTTGTACTTTCTTCATGTCAGGATGTTCTTTCTCCTCCCAACAGCAGTGAGTGGACACTACAGGAGGTGTTAGGCTTTACAAGGGCAGTGCCAGGCTCTGCGTGGGCATCCAGCTCCGGCCAGAAACAAAAAGACGGAGCTGCTGGACGAGTCCCAGAATGAGCAGTGCTGAGTGTCGAGCTCACACTCCTCCACTCTTCGCTCTGTCCAGCACAGTGCTACTGTTCCTGCAAAGATCTCAGCAAACATCTCAGGGGCAATAAAAACTGATGAAAGGTCCAACTGCATGTGGTGCTGTTAGAAGAAATTAATTAGCAAGGAAAAAGTGTGAAAATGCAGAGTTACCATTACCAATCTTTTGGCCACCACAATTTATGAACCATTACAATGTTTGTAATCATTATATTTACATTTACAGTTATGGCATTTGGAAGATGCCTTTACCCAGAGTGACATACAGAAGTGCTATAAAGTGTCAGAATAGTTAGAAGCCAAGGAGGTTTTTTTTTTTACAACCCCAATTCCAATTAACAACAAGCCAAATGGTCCCTCTCCTCTTTAGTACGGAGGACGTGGTGTCCATGGTTCTCCACTTTGCCCCAGTACATTTTATAGATTTGGCCCAGTCAGGATAGTGGTTTACACACACATTTTCTGGATTATGTTCACACCTGCCTTCTTCTTTGCATGATAGAGATTTAACCTGACAATTATTTTTGTAAGTGGTAATGAGCCCATGCAGTGATTTCCATTACAGAATAATTCCTTCAGATTCATTTAAACTTTTGATGATATTATGTACTGTAAAGTTTTTAATCGTTGACTGTTTTACAATTTTATGTTAAAGGAACATTATTTTAAAATGATTTCACAATTTGTAAACACAGTTGTTCACAGATTGGTGAAGCTCTGCCCATTTTTTTTTCCTGAGAGCCTCTCTAAGATACAATATTCATACCCAACTATCTTACTGACCTATTCTTAATTACCCTCATTAGCTGCAAAATGTTTCTCCAACTCTTTTAATTTGAATAACATTTACTTTTTTCAGACCTTTGTTGCCTTGTCCCAACTTCTAGACATTTTGCAGTCATCAAATTCAAAATTACCTTATTGTTTTCCTTAAAATGTCACATTTTCTCAGTTTAAGAATTTCATATGTCTTCTATGTTCTGTTGTAAATAAAATATGTGTTTGTAATATTTGTCATTGGATTCTTTATTTCCTTTTTTTTAAGAATTAGTGTTACACTTAGGGAGAAGTGCTACTTCAAGAGGTACATCTGAAGACTCAGCTGTTCAGACATCAAATGGAAGTTTGTTCCACCACCTTGTTGAAAGTATAAAAAAAAGAATCTTCAATCATGTCTTTCTTGTACCCTAAGAGATGGTGGAAGCAGTTGAGCAGTGGTAGAGTAGGGTTAGTGTTAGAGAACTTGGTGCAGTATGGAGTGAGATAAGTGCTGAGAGGTAGAAGGGTGCAGGACTGTTTTTGTAGGCGAAGCATCAGAATTTTAAATCTGATGTGGGCAGCCACAGGAATTGTAGAGAGTATAGGAGAGGGGTGGTGTAGGAGAATCAAGGAAGGTTAAAAACAAGTTGTGCAACTGCATTCTGGATCAGTTGCAAAAGGTGAATGTCCTTCAGAAATGATGAGGGACTGAACAAGCACAACTGGACAAATTCTCCTGATGTTGTAAAGCAAAAATCGACATCAGCGTGTTAGATTAGCAATGCGAGAACAAAAGGACAATTGATCGTCCATGGCTACCCCAAGGTTGTGTCCAGTGACCAAAGGTGAGCTCAAAAAGGTGTCCATAATGTTCACAAGATCTTGACATTGAAAATAAATCATCTGGGAAGAAAAGCATTTTAGTTCAATCATTTGACATTGGTGTAATTGTGCATGGACAGATCTACTGTTCTGTAAAACAAGTGAGCTGTTGTTCTCACACATCTTTTCTTTCTTTCTTAATCAAGAACCTACAAAACATAAATTCCTCTGACACAAGGATGTCAGTATAGATGAAGTTACAGATTTACCTCAGACTGTTACATAGCAGTGACACTGGACACTCCCTCCATTTCTCTATAATTAACATCTTAAAAACCTTCACCAAACCATCATTTGTGTACAGACTGAGGAGTGTCCACCACACAAGTCCCTCTGAAAAAGCCATTGCTATAGAAACGATAAAGTGATGTTCCCCTTCTAGACAACTAATCAAAATCTTCTCACCAGTCGCAACCCAATGCTTTGAATTTAAGCAAAAACAAATGCTGAATTGTATTTCACGGTTGACATTATGAATGAATTTCATTCCAGAACCAGCAGGCTGAAGAATAGTTTTTACCCTCAGGCTATAAGAAGCATCAACGAAACTGTAATACAGTCTCACTGCAGACCACAACTGACAACTGACTTTGTTACAATTTAAACACATTTGTTGTGTTTAACATACTGGGACTGCACAATTCTTACTCAGAACTCTAAATACCATTGCTGTAGTACTATTGCACCTCCCTCACTTGCACACTACTTATCTTTACATATTTATTGCACAATAAACATATACATTCTTCTTGTTATCATTTGTCTTCCTTTTTTTGTCATAAATACTTAAAGCTACTATGTTAAATATGTAAATTATCATAAAATTCCTGATATATATAGACACTTCTGTACACACTTGTAAATAATTAGACCTCATTATTAGTTTTCTCTCCTTTTTCATTTAATGTTTAATATTTAATATTGCTGTAGTCTGCCTGGAGCCTCACTTAAAAATTTTATTGTACAAACTGTCACTGACATCTGAACATATGACAAATAATACATGAAACTTGAAATTGTGCAGACATTTTGCTAGCTAATGCTGCTAGCAATGCTACTGTACAAACAGAGGTCAAACTCACATCAACACAATATTATCTTTCGCTAATTAGCTAATTTCTGACTATTAGCATGAATCTGTGCAAAATGTATCTTTTGAAACGTGATTTACTCATGCACACACACACACATACACTCACGCACACTAATTACACTGAGAGCATGCTGTAACGACCTTCCCTGTCTATGTTTGAGCAATTACACACATGCTAACCTTTCTCATATTGACTATCCTCATTAACCTTTCACCTCTACCTGGGTTTTGTTCTTCCAGTTTCCAGTAGAGTTTAGAGATCAAACCCACACACATTACAAACCACACACACACACACACACACACACACACACACATATATATAATTAGTGTATTATGGCCTTATCCTTAAGCAATGTTGCCAATAAAACAAGACATGCATTATCTTCAAACCAACCTAATAATAGATATTCCATAAGTTAATAGATGAAAAATAGAGAAGGAAATTATAGAAAAGTAGTGCATATGGAACATGACAGGCAAAGATGAAAGGTATGTGTGTGTGTTAATTTAAGGAGGTAATTACAGAGAAAGAGAGTGAAGGAGCGAATATGACTTTAATAAGGAAGACAAGTGCTTCACTGAGCTCCTCACAATGAGCCACCAAAGTCATGCCTAACACACACTTGCTCAACACAGAACCAGAAATACACATTTATATACAACTATACACTGTATATACACACACACACACACACACACACACACACACACACACACACATATATATATATGATATATATAAATTTTGTCACTCCTTCATGTATTAATAATTTTTTTTAGAATACTTTATTTATCCCATAAGAATTGCGAGCGATGTAGGAAGCTGGGGTCAAAGTGCAGGATCAGCCATGTTACAGCACCCCTGGAGACAGTGGATTAAAGGCCCCAAGAGTGGCAGCTTGGCGATCCTGGGGCTTGAACTTCCAACATTCCGATCAGTTACCCAAGATTTTATCCACTGATCTTCCACCTCCTCCATTGAATATTTAGTGAATCTTTAAAGAATCTTAAACCCTTTTTGAAACTTACATAAAGCTTAACTGATCTGGAGATAAAATTTTCCACATAGCACAGTAGAATACCATCAAACTTCCATGAATTGTCACTTTCATATAGAGCATTTTTCACAATATGCATAATATTCACAATAGCAGGCATCCAACGGAGATTGTATTCTAATAAGTAAACCCATAAACCCTACACTACATAAACCAAATGTGCTTCTTTCACAAACTGTTACTAAGTTTTTCCTTCACTTGAACTAGGTGACCAGAACCTGTTCCAGCATGACAGTGCACAAAGCCAGCACCATAAATATACATTTACATGGTTTGCATGGGTTGGAGTGGAAGATCTCCTGCTATAGAGCACTGAACTCAACCCTACTAAACACCTTGGAATTGAAACTGAGGCCTCCTCACCTCACCTACATAAGTACTTGACTTTCCTAACACCCTTTTGACAGAATGGTTTCAAAGCTCCACATGGGGACTAAATGTGGAATGAGATGCTCATTTGTCCACATTTTTAACTATGAACAGAATTCTTAATTTTTAATTTAAATCTTAATTTAATCAAAATGTTAAAATTTATGTTAAATCTCTGTAGCATAAGAAGAATACATACACTTTAGCTCATGCTGTTACAGGACATCGCTTTATAAATATTCATTTCTTTGCTAGCATATAACCCCACAAAGTGTTCATCTACTAAGTAAGTCAAGAAAAGCAACCCTGAAGTGACCCTGAAGCTACAATGAATAAGAATTTTCTGCAATAAATGAAAGGAGGGACGTCTGCTATGCAGATTCAGTGCCGCCGTTTTCATAAAAGCATGATATTTAGCATTCAAATTATGCTAGCAATCTGTCTGCTCATGAAAAAAAGAAAAAACAAGGCTGCTAAACACATGGCCAATCTGAATTCTCGCCAACATGCCTTCGCTGGAATCCAAGCACTGGCATGTAGAATGTAATCACTGCCGGAATTTTTATAGAATATGCTAAAACAATTTGTCCAGTTAAGAACGAGAACGTTAGCTTAGCATTTCTGAGTTTAAATCAAATGAAAAATAATCCTAATTATTAAATTAGGGTTCAGTCCAAGCATATAGTTACGGTAAAAGAATCCAATCCTAACATAGAGCTATTAGTGTCTGATTCATGCATCAAGCTATTAGTGTTCAAAAGAAACATAGATATATCGCTTCCCAATGGAAACACCTCTGAGCTGAGCATCTAATCCATAAAATGAGCAATTAGCATCAAATTTAAACACAATGTTATTGGTCTCCAATCCAAACCTATCACCGCAATTGTCCAATCCAAACATGCATCTATCAGTGTCTAATCCAAGAAACAGTGCTAATAAAATATAGTTTTGTTTATGTATACTGCCAATGATGTATGTCACCTGTCCAGTGCTATTAGTTTTCAATTATAATAAAGAGCTCTTATTGTCTAATCTAAACACTGAGCTATTACTGTTCATTGGAAACATAGATATTTGTGTCCTAGGCAAACATAGAGCTATTAGTATCTAATCAAAACATAGAGCTATTAGTATCCAATCCATAAAATGAGCAATTAGCAATTTTGTAATTGTCCAATCATAGCATCTCTCAGTATCCATGTATAAAGCCAAAAATGATTTAGACCAGTGTTATTAGTGTCCACTCCAAACATAGAGCTGTTAGTGTCCACTCCAAACATAGAGCTGTTAGTGTCCACTCCAAACATAGAGCTGTTAGTGTCCACTCCAAACATAGAGCTGTTAGTGTCCACTCCAAACATAGAGCTGTTAGTGTCCACTCCAAACATAGAGCTGTTAGTGTCCACTCCAAACATAGAGCTGTTAGTGTCCACTCCAAACATAGAGCTGTTAGTGTCCACTCCAAACATAAAGCTGTTAGTGTCCACTCCAAACATAAAGCTGTTAGTGTCCACTCCAAACATAAAGCTGTTAGTGTCCACTCCAAACATAGAGCTGTTAGTGTCCACTCCAAACATAGAGATGTTAGTGTGCAATCAAACCATAGATCTATCAATGTCCTCTCCAAACATAGAGCTATTAGTGTCCAGTCCAAAAATAGATATAATAATGTCCTATACAAAACAGTCTTTGGACAGTTATTAGTGTCCAATCTGTGCATAGAGCTATTAGTGTCCTCTCTAAGCAAAATCTGTTAGTGTCCAATCTCAACATAGAGTTATTAGTGTCCTTTTTCTCTGTAAACAAAATGTGTTAGTGTCCAATCTAAACGTAAAGCTATTAGTGTCATCTGTCCTCTCTAAACAAAATGTGTTAGTGTCCAATCAAAACAGAGAGCTATTATTAGCTTATTATTAGTTTGTGTCTAATCCAAACATAAAGCTATTAGTTTCCAATCCATAAAATGCGCAATTAGCATCGATATATTGACACAGTCTTTGGTCTCCAATCCAAACCTACCACTGTAATTGTCCAATCCAAACCAATCAGTGTCTAATCCAAAAACAGAGCCAGGATAGTATAGTTTAGTCTATGTATATGTCCAATATTTATTAAGCACAGTGTTATTACAGCTTAATCTATGATAATAAAGCAGAAACCAATCCAAAGACTCGTCCTCTGGAGTCCAATCTAAGTATAAATCTGTTTTATGTAGATGAGTGTTTGAAAGTAGAGTATTGATTAAAGTAACAATAAATAGTATTGAGGTAAGTGTTTTGATATATTCTATATTTGATATAATCTGTATGAAAACTAGAGTTAAAATCAACAATTTTTTCCATCGTAGCATGTTTATTAAATTTATGGAAGGAATTTTGTAAGATCATGTGAATTGTCACAAGTTTGTAGTCATGCCGCCATCTTAGATTTTCTGCAGTGTTTACTGGCCCTATGGGAGGTATTAATAGTGTGTGTAATTAACATGTATCTTTGCTACAAGGTACAGTAGCACATGCACACACACACCCACACCCACACACACACACACACACACACACACACACACACACACACACACACACACACACACACACACACACACACACACAAATACAGCACTTCCACCCATCTGACTTAATGACTCTTAATGACTTTTTAATGACTTTTTAATGACTTCATTATACTGATCCTGCCTGTCCCACACACACACACACACACACACACACACACACACACACACACACACACACACACAGACTCACAAACAAGCCAGAAAACCCCAGAGATGTGGGATATCACCACTACCTGATCTACATTCTGCACACTCCAAAGAAAAAAAAAAGAAACAAAAAAAGAAACAATCCCTCTGTACGTTTGTATTATGAAACAAGCCTTGTCTGGATCTCATTAGGGAATTTGGGAGGGAAGGAATCGGATAAAAAAGTAATATTCTGGAGTTAAGTAGGCTCGGCATTCGAGCGGTAGAATTAAGGAACGGATATAGAAAGAGGAAAGAAGGAAAATGAAAAGAGGAGTTTAATGAACAGAGATAGCAAATTACACCTCTGCTACTCAGAACACTATTTGTAGAAACTCTAACAAGCAACAGTGATTTTATTGCATTTTCAGATAAAATGAAAATAAATTAAAAAACGAAAACCAAAAGTGCAACCACTGGTCCAAAAATTTTTTATTGGTTCATAATTTATATACATGTAACATTTAAATTTAGTTTTTTATTCTTGTTATAATTAATATAAAAAAACGACACTGGAGACTCCCATAAATGGCAAAGATGAGGATGTATCTCCTCATAACTGGACCACATGCGTCATTAAGTCTGCGATTTCATCATGGACAGCAAATCACTGAAACATCACTGAAAGACAACGAGAGATCAGGAAGACCTTCATCAAGCTCAACCTCTGATAATGTCAAAACCATTCAGCAACTCGTGCATAATGATCGTTGGAAAACAAACCACATGATCTCACTTCCGCTCTCCTTGCCAGATTTGGTTCCTGTGGACTTTGTCCCCTTCCCAAAGATGAAGATCCAGCTCAAAGGACACCGTTGTGGACATCCGGCAGAAATCACAGAAGGTGCTTGGCACGCTTCGGAAAAGAAGACTTCCAGGACACATTATAGAAGTGGCAGGAACGCTGGGAGTGCTGTATTGCTGTCCAAGGGGACTATTTTGAGAGTCACAGTGTGTAAATATAGATAAATAAAGTACTTTCTTGTAAACAGAAATAGTCTCGAAACTTTTTGATACCACCTCCTAAACATGATAAATTAAGTCCTGGAGGAATTGAGTGGTAAAGATCAAACATCTGTGCATTATTTTCCTGCTGGTCCTGGTTTTCAGGACCAGACTAAAGTGCTTGGTGGCTCAAGAAGGAAGGAATGGAAGGCAGGTGACAGATTTCACCCCAAAATTCCCATTATTTTGTCACATTTTCACATTTGTTTTCACTGTAATCTACTTCAGTCTATGTTCAACTCTATCTTCAGCTGGACATCGTGAGGAAAGGTCAGCGAAAACAGTTCAAAACAGTTGTTTCGATTTTTCATTTAAAATTGGTGCAAATTTCTCCAAACACACACAATTTGCCTTTATTTTGAAACCCTAGGAAAACTGTATTGCACAGAAAAAATGCCCGGAAAACACTAGGGGTTTTTATGAGGTTAATATCGATGCTCCTTCTGCAGGCAGTGCAGCTGTGGCTACAGTGAAAGGAGACATGTTGAATTTGGATCATTGGGATTGCTTTAGTAATGACATTCATTCTCACTGCTCTGTGATGCAGCATGGTTTCTATAACCCTGGTGTCATAATGATAGAATTAAGAGGTGGATTGATCACTTTTTTAATCACAGAGGAACATGTAGTCCCTTTTTATAACCCTGACATTGGAAATGATAGGGAAAGATCACTCAATTTGAATGAAAATTCTTATATAAGTTTAAAATCAGTATAATCAATACAGTCAATAATTTATCAGTTTAAATACGACCATCAGCCATTTACATCCCTATGAATAAGATGTTACTGCTCACCAACAGCACTGAGGTGGATACGGTGTCAGTTCAGCACAGTCTCGGCTAGTTTTCACCCACTTTGCCTTAATAAGTGCACTAATGACTTGCACTAATACTGTATCTGTGTGTATAAAGACAAGAAAGGTGTGTGTGGAGCCCTTGTCCTTTGTCAGAAACACAACCATTCAGGCAGAAGAGTTTGGATATGGACAGCAGCTTAACGCTTGACTCTTTTTTTTCTTCAGGTCACACCAAAGTCACAGAGCCCCGAAGCCCATCGGCTTTCATTTCACCGATGTTGCTGTTTTACAGCTGATGAGAAAAACCACGAGGCAGAAAAAGTGTGCATTATCACATTAAATCTGTTCATATTTCCACAAAATGCAGGCAAACCTGTTGCCTATTCATTCTTTAGTCCTCTCCCCATGCTAGCAACGGGTCAGCGAATTCCATCATGCTTAGGATGATTAGATCGTTCTGAAAAGAAAAAAAAAGACTTTCTGAAAGGGAAAAAAAAAATATAAAGGAATGCATTGTAGACATATATTTACGGCAAAAAAAAAATAGAGGTGATATTTATATCATTATTCATTTTATTTGTTATTTGAAAAATATATTAGAACATTACTAAGAAAAAAAAATGATATAAAACCAACACAGTCTCACGGCATTTCGTGAAATAGTCACGAACTTTATTCTATCGTTTCATGTTCATGGACAAAAATTTTCTCTTTTTTCGTGTCACTCAGCACGACTGCCTCTGTCTGGCTCCGTCTCCATAGCAACGAAGGCAGAGAATCATGGGTAATGCTGACAGAAATGCCAAATAATTTTCCCTATTTTTATCAGAGAATAAGACAGAAAATATACGGGTATGGTTATACTGTAATAAATGTGTGTGTCTCTAATTAACGCAGTCTCCTTAATAAACCAGGAAATTAATTTAATGCATTTTGACTGGAAGGAACCACTGATTATGGTTTATAATAGGGAGTAGAGATAAAATCTTCTGCTTAAATGTTGAGTAATAGTGTCCAGTCTCTCAAAATTGCATAAAGCTTTACTACCAAATATTGTACAATATTTTTGCATCATTATTTTTGGCCAAAACAAATACGCTCCAGTAATCAGCTCGGCATTAAAGCCACCAACATAACACTGATTACCATGTAGATGGATGGAATATAGTAGGCAGTGTGTGAACAGTCAGTTCAGGAAAAATTCCAAGTGTAAATATCTGCAAAGGCTTTCATTAGAGCTTCATGAAATTGTGATGGCTGGACGACTGGGATTCAGAGAATATCCAAAAAAGATGTCATCAAGTACCAAGTTGAACAAGTTGAAAACAGTTAAACCTTGAACCTGGTTGGTGACTTGTTGTGTGTTTGACCAGTTAAGTTTTTATCCGCTCATAAATAATGAGGAAAAGCTGATTTAGCAAAAGTAGTTGAGTAAAAAGTCCGATATTTGACTTTGAAATGGAGGGAAGTTAAAGTAAAAGTCTCCCCCAATAGAAATACTTCACAAATGTACAGATATTTGAAAAAGCAACTTGAATTTCATTTACTGATCACCACTGGTCTCTACCACATTATACCTACAAAATGGACAACCAGCGAAGGAAAATTGAGCCCTGGTATTCATGTGGATGTTACATATACACCTACCACCTACCTAAACCTACTTGTTACAGACCAAGTACATCCCTACATGACAATGCTATTCACTAATGCTAGTAGTCTCTTTTTTTTTTAGCAGGATAATGCTCTTCCTGCACTGCAAAAGTGTCCAGGAATGGTCTGAGCAAGATAAAGAGTTTAAGGTGTTGACTCAACCTCCAGCTTCCCCAGCTCTCCATCCGACTGGAAGCCCTACCTTGCAAGTTGCAGGACTTAAAGGATCTGCTGCTAACACCTTGGTTTCAGATCCACACAGATATCCTGAGGTCTTATAGAGTCCAGGTCTTGACATATCCAACATGTTTTGGTGGGAAGACCTACGCAGTATTACAGTACTTTCTTTCGGCTTCTCCCATTAGGGGTCACCACAGCGGACCATCCGCATGTTTGATTTGGCACATGTTTTTACGCTGGATGCCCTTCCTAACGCAACCCTCCCCATTTATCCGGGCTTGGGACCGGCACTAAGGCTTGTGCAACCTTAATGGCTGGGGTTGGTTCCCTGACCGGGGATCGAACCTGGCCCACAGCGGTGAGAGCGCCGCATCCTAACCACTAGACCAACAGGGAACTCCGACGCAGTATTACAGTATACATATGGTTATTTTTTATGTCATGACCAAATAATGTACACCGATCAGACATAACATTATGAGTAGTGAAGTGAATAATACTGATGATCTGTTCATCATGGCACATGTTGGGTGGGAAATATTAGGCAGCAGGTGATTATTTTGTCCTCAAGCAGGAAAAATGGGCAAAGACTGCTAGATGACTGGGTCAGAGCATCTTCAAAACTGCAGCTCTTGTGGGATGTTTTGGTCTGCAGTGGTCAGTATCTATCAAAAGTTCTCCAAGGAAAGAACAGTGGTGGGGTCGTGGGCGGAAAAGGCTCATACATGCACGTGGGGCGCGAAGGCTGGTCCGTGTGGTCCGAAACCAACAGACGAGCTTCTGTAGCTCAAACTGCTGAAGAAGTTCAAGCTGTTACTGCTCGATGGGTCACGACTGTTTTAGCAGCAAAAGGGGACCAACGCAATATTATGCATTTGGTGATAATGTTATGCCTGTTTGGTTTATATGCAACAATGTCCTACTCTTGAAGCTTTTCTTCTTTTTTTTTGTTTTACCAAATTGGCTCTAAAATCTGATGTTTATGTTCCACTGAAAGGAACTTTCCCTCTCGAAAAAAAATGGAGAAAAAGAAAAGAAAAAGGGCCTGGTTTGTCTTTCCAAGTGAAGAAATAAAAGATACGGAAGTGCCGTAATCATATGTATTAAGAAAGGGAAAAAAATATAAAAAAATTGTCATACTTGTCTCTCCGAACCAAATGGTGAACTAATCATGCAGTCTGTTGTGCAAAGGCTGAACAGCTGCTCTTCCGTCATCTCCTGATTTAACAACTTTCTAATGAAGTAGAAATGTGTATCAGATGATGGATGTATTCTCAGTGTCTGGAAAAGACAGGCTGACATGAATCTACTCTATATTTACACAATTTGCATCACATCTAAATGTATGTTTCAGTGCTAGCAAGGAAGAAACTCAAATAAGCTCTGGTTTAATCGGTCTCTATGGCAACGCCTATCGGAAACCTATCAGAAACGGGTATGAGTTCTGAGCAGTGTGATAGTTCACATTCTTATTTTCTGGGGTCGAACAAAACATGTTTTGTGAACAAGAAATGAAGAAAATCTTTTGAGGGCACTCAAAAATAGCACTGACCTTATTTGTATTTCTTTTTTTTTTTGGATTTGAATAATCTGCGAACAATTTCAGTTGTAGCATTTGGGTTAAAAGACAGAGCAAAGATAACATACAACTCCAAATTCATGTGTACACTTAAAGCAAAAAACTTTTTTTCTTGTCAAACTTGGAACTTGAACCTAAATATGTTCTTCATTTCAAGAAATCTGGCAACTAAACAAACTACACTAAACCCACAACATATAGTGTCTTAGCATCAAGGGCTGCTTCAATGCACTACAGCAAGTCTCTTGAAGCGTAATAAAGATAGAGACATGTTTTTTCAAAGAAATATTCAATCAACAAGAAAACTTTTCACATATACACTGCAGCAGGGTAAAATGCTTTCAGCTTGTTAGGAATTTAGAGCCAGAGCTCAGGGTCAGCTATGATACAGTGACCCTGAAGCAGAGAGAGGTAAGGGCCTTGCTCAAGGGCCCAACACTGGCAGCTAGGCAGAACTGGGGTCTAAAACCTCACCCTTTTGATTAGTATCCCAGAACCTTATATATTAAGCACTTCCAATTTCCACATATGCAAGTTTGTCAGGAAGTTGGAGTCAGGGTCGGGCCCCTGGTGCAGATAGGATTAAGTGCCTTGCTTAAGGGCCCAACAGTGGCAGCTTGGCAGTGCTTGGTTGATGAGGGTGGTGACGAATGTTTGAACCCAAAATCTCAGACATGTCCAGAGTTCCCACAGCAGCACGTTTCAGTTTTTGAAATTATAGGTATAAAGATGAATGCTAGCTTGGCGGTACTACATGCTAGTGTGTCCTATTACTGATAGGTGGCGCACATGTCGCAGGCCAGTCCACAGAATGTTAATCAAGATGGCAGACAACAGTGTTAGTGCATGGAACAGTGTTTGGTGCTGAAATTTCTTGTGAACGAAGACGTAAAACCTGCAGATATCTACAGAAGACTGCAGTGATGAGACGCTCAGCCTCAGAAAGACATTTGAATTGTGGAAATGTTTCAGAGACATCCGTCAGAGACAATCCTGTGGTGGCAGGATGTTCTAGAATGGTTCAGGCGTACTGATTCTATACCGAATCTTTCCAGGCGTTAGTCAAACACTGGGATTAGGGTATAAATCGAGCAGAGGAGTATGTCTGTATGTTCTTTTATTTTATAACCTCAAAAGCGACTTGAACGCCTCTCATACATACAGAGATTAATAAGGAGAATAAAGGCATGCTGCAGTATACAAATAAATGGCCATGTAAAAGAAATACAATTGCAGTGAGTATAAGGCAATTAGTGGAAAAAGGAGTGGAATAAAAATGAGTGGGCAGAAGAGTGGCTCAGGCTAACAAACTAATTCTAGCTAAGCTACCATAGCAACATTGAAAAATGTCTGGATAGAGGCTTTAATTGCTTCTGACACCATTTTGATCACTTGTTCACGTGTTCACTTGGTTCTTCCTTGGAAATTCATCTTTTTCAATTCACACTCACAAATGCAGCTTGGGAACTGGAAGTTTGCAGTGTTGAGTTTTTACAGAACTTCTATCAAAGTATGTTCTAAGCATGTGTGCTTTCAGTGGATTCGCCACCAAAGATGACCTACAGGCTGAAGTCCCTCAAGAAGAATTCCACGAAAATAAAGATATTAGACGTCTAGTAGGGGTGTAACGGTACACAGATTTGTCCCAAAGTTTGTTTTATTCTCCACCTCGCACTTTGAGCACAGTGTCATTGTGGCTACCTGATCCGTACCGTACATTTTATTTAGACTGCACATGTGCGAAAAAACACAGCTTTTGTTCAGCTGATCCTGTGTCAAGCTCTCTTGGTTGGCGTAATGGCTGGGTAAAAGAAGGAATAATTTTAAGGCTGTACTGCTGGCAAATTAGCACCTATTAGTGATGATCTAAAAAATGCCCGATGAGGGCAATTTTTAAATATATTTCCTGTTTTGTTTGTGTACAATTGTGCTGCGAAATTGGGCCTTGTTTGCTTGTCAGAGCTGAAATCTCAACACCTGAGCCTCGATATAAAACTCATCTGTCTTTATCGACGGAAGCAGCAGCAATGCAACACGATAAAGCAACCAGAAGTCATTGTTTTCAGCTAAAACCTGCCAATTTACAGTGACATAAAGCTAAACAACCCTTGGCGATGGAAAGTGGGCGGAACAGGCAGTACAAGGTTGCAAATAAGAAGCAGAGACATACTATTAATGGCAACAGAAGTGAAAGGCAGCAGTGCTTTTCTTCTTCTTCTTCTTAAAACACATTGTGAAACATTTGTGGGTTTTTGGTCTGGTTTTAGAGATTTGGGCTTAGTCACTAATGTGTGAAGTCTTGATGTCGATGTATGGTTTAGTTTTGAGACAGATGTTTGCATCCGAATTGGAATCCCATGGGACACATCAGTCAGAGATAACATTCTTGTTTTTATTTGCAAGGATGCTTCTCTGCATGGGGACAAGAGAAGCAACACCATGGCAGAAAACTACACCACACACACACACACACACACACACACACACACACACACACACACACACACACACACACACATAAATAAAAAAGGCACACACACATATGCACATATATATATTTTCAACAAACCAGAAACCAGACGCATTCTGTGTGAGAAGAACAGATGGAAGCATTAGTGAGGAAAACGTTTCCGTATTTCCATCCATAGCTGTCACTGGTCTGATGAGTGTCTTCGGTAAGATTTTTTTTTTTTTAAGTTTCTCTCTCTCTCTCTCTCTCTCTCTCTCTTTCTCTCTCTCTCTCTCTCTCTCTCTCTCTCTCTGTTTCCACAGATGATATATCCACTTGCTGCTTTCGGATAATGAAACAGTGGGTGTCACTTTATCTCTTTCCTCATCATCCCCATGTGTGACTCTGCATTTCAGCCCTCGTCCCACTTGTTTTTCCTTTGCCTACATTTTCCTTCCTTCCTTCATCCCCCATCATCAGTCCACACCTCGTTTTTTTTATTTCATCACTTTCATCCATTTCTTTCTCTCATTTCTTTATCTCAAAAAAAAGTATATTTTCATCTTTTTCTTTCTTTGTCTCTCTCTCATTCAATGTAGGGAGGCGCTAGCTCAGCTCAGTTAAGGCCCTGGGTTACTGCTTGGGAGGTCAGGGTTTCGCCAAGCTGCCACTGTTGGGGCCCCAGAGCAAGGCCCTTAACCCTCTGTGCTCCAAGGGCACTGTATCATGGCTGACCCTGTGCTCAGACCACAGCTTCCCAACATCACTGGAATATGTGAAGAAATTGCATATTTCAGTTGACTGCACAAGACTCAGCTTTCATATCCCAAATTGCTCCCTTGTTGTTTGCTTGTAGCATCCATTCAAATCGCACACAAGCTCCTTTGGAAACCTAACAAGTGATTGTATTTATTTATTTTTTTATTTTTCATTATTAAAAATAACCATCAAAGCTAACAAAGTCTCGGTCAAATATCACTTTAAGATCAAAGCCAGGATCAATTTTGCGGTAGATTACCAGGGGGTTCACCGGTCGATTGCCTCCAAGAATTTCTTCTGAAATTTGAATCAATCCTGCAATTGTTATTTTGAATTATACAATTTTATTTATAACTCATAAGGCAAATCATGTGTTCATGTTCATATTCATATTCAGATGAAACCAAATACATTCAAATCACTCATTCAGAACAGCTTAAAACCTATTTGAATTGGATTCGATGTACATGGGGTGGTGAGTATTGTAATTATATCCAGAGGACTGTATTAGTGGGATTCCCATTCCATAGAAATTTATCAAGAGGCATGTACATGCTACTTTTAAGGTTCTCTAAAATGGCCTGCAGGAAAGTAATATTTATCCCATCTGAATAAGCACATCAGAGAAAAACAACAGGAAAAAACATTTTGCTTTTTTTTTTTTTTTAGCTTAACGACACCCCAGGAATTTATTTTATGCCTCCGTCCAATGGCAGGAGTTTAAAAGGAGTTTAAAAAGATACTGATCAGAAGGTTGGGGTTAAAGCCCCATTACTGCCAAGCTGCCACTCTTAGGGTCCCTAAGCAAGGCCCTTAACTCTCAGTGCTACAGGGGTGCTGTATCATGTCTATCCCATTTTCCTAACATTGCTGAGATATGTGAAGTTAGAATTTCACTGTGCTGTAAAGTACATGTGACAATTATAAAGCACTTTTTGTTTCTTTTTCTTTTAAATCATTCATAATTCCTACTGAAGTCCTCCAGCAACATCACTACAATGTCCAGAGGCTACAATTAACATGAACATTTTTACATTCATGTCTCCATCACTGAATAGTTGATCGTCTTTACAATAATAGAATGTATTTAAAAGGTATTTGCTGCCACTTAGATAAAAGAGAACCTTTATTACTTGTAAAATATACATTACATCACTGTGCGACTCTTTCTTTGCAAATTTCAGGGTTTCAGTGGGTTTTAATGTTGGGGTTTCCTTTTAAATCTGGTTTCTCTGAGGTTTCTTACATTTATGGCATTTGGCAGTCAACCTTATCCAGAGCAACTTACAGTTACTGTATATAATTTATACAACTGATACTACAGCAGCTATGGGGTTAAGGGCCTTGCTAAAGAACTTAGTAGTGGCAGCTTGGTGGCAGCTTGGTGGAGCTGGCATTAGAACTCATGACTTTTTGATCAGAAGTCCCACATCCATTTACATTTATGCGATTTGGCAACCTTTATCCAGAGCGATTTACATTTATCTCATTCATAAAACTGAGCAGCTATGGGGTTCAAAGGTCTTGCTTGAAGAGTGGCAGTTTGGTGTAGGTGGGATTTTAAATCAAAGTCCATTCTCCTTTTCACTGTTGCCACTGGTTCACTCATTAGCAATAAATATATAGGGACAGATTTATGATGCTAAAATACATATTTGCCTTGTATTTACATCTGTAAAGCAGCTTTGGGAAAGTGTCCATTGATAAAAGTGCTGTTCAGGTCAAATCAAACTGAATTGAGTTCAACACTTAATCTGGAAATCATTTTATATCCAACAACACAAAGCTGAATGAGAGTGAGTAAAGTCTAGCAGGTGATCGAGACATTGAAAAATGTCCACCAGTTCCCATGCCCTCAAGTCAGCTTGTCTCTTTCAGACGACTCGATTCGGGAAAGTGCTTTACAGATGTGCACCGATGGCCCGGCATTGCCTTGTCTGCTCATCATTTCTCTTCACACAGCCCACTCGCACTTGTCGAAATGATCGGTGTTTTGGCATCGTGAGCGAATGCACGAGTTTCTCCGCCATCGTCTGAGACGTAAACTTTACTGCAATTATCTTTCGAGCGAGGCGCAATATTTCAGAGCGGCACAAAATTACAGTTCCACAGGTTCGGCTGAGACGCACACGCTCTATTTTCAGCCTGCTTTATTACTGCAGCACAATGAACCTGTTTATGCGGTAATTTCAAGTATTGTTAAAGATAACAAATCAGCTCGCTTGGCTGTGTGTGTGTTTGCGTGTGAGAGAGTGTGTCTATGTGCTGATGCAGATGTGCCCTAGAGAACACACACATGCACACCCAGCTCTGAGTAAATGAAGCGAGATTTTCCCATTTGTCCCGGGCCAGCACTGAGTCCTGTTCTCCACAGAGACCTGGAGGCAACAACAACGACGAGCTGATGGAGGATTCGAATTCCTAATGGGAGCCATAAAAATCAAACGCTTTAGAAATTAGATCAGGACTTTACTCGAGCATGTCATTTTGGATGATTTTTATTCTCACGCTTGTGCTCCTCCCTATTTAATGCACGTTTAGGCTCCCAAGTGACACAACTGAAGCGGATTCATCTATCGACAAGAGATTCCTGACGATGCCACAGACATCCTTTGCCCAGAGTGTCAATCCGATTGGCTATGGGTGGGTGTGACAATATAATCTTCCTCCCCTGTCAATCAAATTGACAGGAAGCAATCCCAGACTCGTGTATGTTTCAGTGATAAGAAGTTCGAATCATTTTAGTGACTTGGTTTTTTGAATCTGGTTCATCAAAATTATGAAAACCTTGACTATAGATCCCATAATGTAAATATGACAATGCAGCTACGGACAAATTATGACAGATAGATCTTTCTCATTCATTACTTCTCTTCCAAATCCTCGCTTTTCTCCCTCCATCAGTTGGCTAAGTGCCAGGCTCAAGCTTCAGTACATAAAACCTGGAAAAGAGAGAGAGAGAGAGAGAGAGAGAGAGAGAGAGAGAGAGAGGGAGAGGTAGTTATTGGAATTAGATGAATTTTGAAAAATAAACCCATAATTATAATAATGAAACTGATCCCAAACAATCTATTAGTGTGTGATAGATAGATAGATAGATAGATAGATAGATAGATAGATAGATAGATAGATAGATAGATAGATAGATAGATAGATAGATAGATAGATAGATAGATAGATGTGTTTCACTTGTGTTATAAACTCAGTAATGAAAACATTGGACATCTGATTGGACAGTAAAGAGCAGATCCTCGGCTATAACGTCCGTATATACTTCTGTACACACTATACTTGGGTACAAATCAGGACTCCCTGTTCTCTTGCATTTGAATGCTATCCAATATATTACCTATATCTTGCATGCAACACAGAATACTTAGTGCAAATCCAGATTCTTGGGAAGAAAAAAAAAAGTCTTTAAAATATGCTGCTGCACAGTGTAACAATTGATTAACATTGCACTTGTGTTGGCGTGCTAGATTGTTTGCACAGCATGGGTCTGCATCTTGCTTTCTTCTTGCCTTCCGCCACACTTCTTCCAACGTGCCGGTAGATGTCTGGCAACCTAATGTCTGGCAACCTAATCCAATTTGCCAGTCTAACACCCTGAAATACAGACTGGTACACAATAACAAAACCTTTAATCGTTATTAATCTTACTAGATTAATCAGGCTGACTGACCGGGATCAGTCTAAAGCTGTTGACGTTGTTAATGATAAAAGAAATGGCAGAAATGGAAGCTTCTGTACTTTTGGACATAATTTACTCCACAGAAACTGTAGTGTTACACCCTATAACTGTTGTTAGGTCTGCTTCTTTAATCTCTCCATCTAGGAATGAAAGAGTTTGGGTTTTACTTCAAAAATGGCATCAGCATTTGCTCCATGCAGACTCTACAGTGGTACACTTCTCATTAACACCTTGGGTGGGGTTCCTATGAAATTCTGGAGTAAGAACCAGAGCTTTGAGGATGGATTTGGACTGTAGTTAATGTCAACAGATTGCTACATTGACTCAGGACTACTTTTTGCTTCTGATCATCATCACTGCACCCCGCAACATCGTATATCTGCTATAAATGGACATTCGGTGCAACCCAGATGAGGATGGGTTTCTTCTTGAGTCTGGTTCCTCTCAAGGTTTCTTCCTTATGCATCTCAGGGAGTTTTTCCATCGCCACAGTCGCCACTGGCTCGCTCATCAGCGACAAACTTACTTATGAAGAACATATTCACTTTTAATCACCACATTATCTGTGTAAAGCTGCTCTGAGACAATGTTCATGAAATTGAATTGAGTGTCCGGCTCATAGCTTGCTCTTTTTTCTCAGTGCTCACCCTCATGTTTATATCTTCACATCGCTTTTTTCTCCACTGCTATGCTGACGGATTGTCCTCCTATTTTACATGTTTTAGTATCTCTGTAGATACTTCTCTGTACATCACGTCATCAGGAAGTTCCACCAATAAAAGAAACACTGCAATGTGAAATTAGCAGATCGCATCATGACTGGTGAAATAACTGGTTGTTGTGGCCTGATGTTTTTAGTATTAAAAAAGTTTTTGTTGTTATTTCAAATGCAGCTTGATGACGCAGAGGAGCAGGTGCTGATCCCCCATCTGTGTTGTTACACCGAAGGAAACGGGTGATTTTACACACCTCCTCTAAACACAGGCTGAGTGGAGGTGTGTTAAATTGGCCATTTATTTGTGCAGGAGCAGATAGTGTTAGCTGTAAGGAGCCTAAAGAGGTATACACACACACACACACACACACACACACACACACACACACACACGGTTTGTGCAATACAATAGAAATTATGTACAATTGAATGTAAATGAGACCAATTTTAGGTGAATCTGGAACGAAGAGTCACATGACCCAAAGACACATACAGACACAAAAAAAGACCTTGCAATAGTGTGGTGTGGTGAAGAGGAAATGCTGAAATCTTCTCCCAGTGTGAGTTTCCTTTTATTCCACGCTTACTGTGCGCTAATCGAAATCATCAGCACCGTGCTATCATTCCATTCAATCAAGCCATCAATTAAAGATATGTTTTTTAGTACTATATGTACACCATAATTAACATTACTGTGTTACATTAAACATCATATACACAAATATGGATTACCATTTTTTCCATATAAATATGTAAATATTATGAAACAATGAAATTGGTTTCGACAGGCCTGTTTTTCACCCGTGCAATTTTATACGTTCTGTTTTTTCCTCCACACCCTCAATTCCTTGCCCTGCGTTGCCTTGAAAATGTCGTGCCATGCATTTTGTTCGGCTCGTCAAAACAAAGTCCTCTTAACGCAGCAGGAATCCCGCTTCCAAACAATGCGTTTCTTTATTTTTTTTCCCTTCTCACTGTTTAAATCAGTGCAGCATAATTAGAGATCTACAGGCAGCAGGGGAATGAAGAAGCAGAGACAATAAGAAAGAAAAAGAATGAAAAAAATGTGATATAATTCTGTGTTCTCTACTGGCGTTCACAGAGCCACTCTACATGCCCTCAGCTACTTTGTTAACAGCCTTTTGATCTGAATATAATGTTACCGATGTATTATTTTATTAAATATTGGGTCGCAGGATCAGTCTAATTATCCCCAAACAGTAGTATTGCCATTCTTTCAACCTAAACACAGCACAGCGTTCACAGCAGGGATGTCCAATCGTTTCCACAAAGGGACAGTGTGGTTGCAGGTATTAATTCCAACCAATCCACGGCCACCCCTGATAGTCATGGAGGATAAAAATCATTTGCATTACACAGGTAGGATTCGGTGTGGACTTGCTTGGTTGGAATGAAAACCTTGACCCACACTGGCCCTTTGTGGAAATGATTGGACGTCCCTGATTTACTGAATGTAGAAGAAGCAACTTACAATTATCTCAGTTATATAGCAATTGAGAGTAAGGGCCTTGCTCAAAGGCCCAAAAGTGGCAGCTTGGTGTTGGCGCTCACAACTTCCTGATCAGAAGTTTAACATCTAATAAACTAAGAACCCACACCATCTAACCCTACCTTTATTACAGTATTCCCTGAAACTGTGCCCTTATGTATTGCAGACAAAAACCTATAGTTTTTTTTCACTATTATCTAAGCTTCCTATCCTATACTTCAACTCTTCTCTTTCCATCTATAAGCTATGTTACAAAAAATAATCTGCCACCTTCACAAGCTCATGTTGATCCAGTCTCACATTATTGTCAAGCCAAATCTTTTGGAATAGATGTAACAGGAGGTTCCTCGTTGAACTGCTCCACCTTTGAATGTCCTCAGCCTCTAAAAACTCCAGCCACCTGATGAGATATTCCTTCATCCTCACAACATATTGCACAGGAGCCTCGTTATCTCCCAGCGTAATGCTTTACATTGTGGTGTTTATGCTCCGTGTCTCTGGATGTCCTGGGTATAGGTTCAGAGTCGGATGCTGGTGCCACGGGGTTCCTGATTTATCGTTTTCCTTCTGAAAGTTGTGCAATACATCATATTTAGGATGGCATTTAAAAGATCACTGGATGGAGAAGGTGGTTTGCTTGTTTCTGGAGTTTTTTTTGTGGTCTATTTTTTGTGGTCTATTTGAGTTCACAGAGTTCACTGTATATATTTATTTTCGTGTTAATATAGTTTACTTTTTGCAAAAACTACCACCCACATTCATTGATTTACTTGTGTACTCATTTAAATACTTTCCTACTTACTTACTAGCATACTTACCTATTTTTGCACTTACGTAGGTACTATACATTTACATTTATGGCATTTAGAAGATGCCCAATAGGTTTTAATAGGTTCTAGACTTTGAAAAAACAAACAGGATTGTCAGAAGTTCGTTTCACCACCTCGGTTCCAGACATCCAGTAAAGTGTCTTGATGTAAAGTATACCTGCCCTTCTACCCTGAGTGATGGTGGGATCAGTCAAGCAGTGGTGGAAGATCTGAGGGAACGCTGTGGTGTGTTAGAACTTGAGGTAGGTTGAAAACAAGTCACACAGCTGCATTTTGGATTATAAGCAGTCTTTGTGGATAAAAATGACTGAATCCTTCTGATGATGTACAGAAAAATCTGACCTGAGAGTGTTGCATTAGCAACATAAATCCATGTCCATGGTTACACTAAGTTTACCGAGCAGTGGCTGAGGAGGAGATCAGAGTGTCGTATAGTGATATCATAAGATCCTGATCTGGAGATGAATCACCTGGGATGACCAGCAGTTCAATTTTGCTGGAATTGAGTTCCATGATGATATATCTGCTAGACATGCTGAGATCCGAGCAGAAGAAGCTGTGGTGTCTGAGAGAAGGAAAGAGTAGATAAGTTGACTGTTATCAGCATAGCAGTGGTAGGAAAACCCATGTGAGAATATAATTTGCGAGGGTGCCTACTTACTCGTGTACTTACTTGCATACTAACACAATTATGTACTTACTGTCTTTATTTTATTTGCGTACTTAAATAGATACAGTATGTACTTATTTACTGTCGTACTTATGACATTACAGAGTCTGGTGGTACCTCCGTTTCTAAGATGTTGATTATGGAGCAAGTTTGTGAGTTCAAATCCAAGTTCCATCAAGCAGAGGTGAATAGTAATGAATTACATTTACTCACATTACTGTCATTCAGTAGTTTTTTGTGTACTTCTTTTCAAAGTAGTTTATAAAATCTGTCATTCAAATTTTACTTAATGTATCTTTTGTTTGAAGTATTGTACTTTCTATTTTAAATCATATCTGTTACTAAGTAAAAAGAATTTAATAAAAATAATGCAAGCTTAAAATAAATCACACCCCAGAAACTACTGCACTGCATTGATTGATGATCGGTGAACAAACATGCTAAACTCACAAAAAAGAAAAACGGAGATGGACAAGACAGACGCCAGTGATGCAGACCCCTGAAAGCGAAATGTTGGAATCGAAAGTTTGATTTCTCTCATTATTATGAATGATATTATAACAGTTGTTTTTTTTCGCTGTGAAAGTGAATAACTCACATTAGGCTCAAATCATGGGCTGTAGTGTTTTATTTAATTTGTAAAGCTGTTCCTTCAATTAAAAACAATTAGTTTATAATTCACAAACCGCCTTTACTGTTACTAGAGTATATTTTTTGACTGCTAAATTTACTTGTACTTACAATAAGTAAAATTTCATTAAAGTAAACGTACTTTCACTTGAGTAGAATAATTTAATACTTTTTCCACCTCTACCACCAACCAGCCCCCTGGGCCCTTGAGTGAGGTCCTCAACCCTCAACTGCTAAATAAGATGATTGTATGTTGGTCTGGATAAGAGCATATGCCAAATAAATAGATTTGCTTAAAAATTTGCTTCCTTACTTAGTTATGTAGATACTTATTTAATTCTCAACAAGTGTATATTTATGTTACAATTTTGAAGTTGTGTTTATTGGCTAGGCAATGGGCTGGTGAAGAAGACTTTCTTTAACGCTTTTAAAGTAAAAACTTCAATGTTTTTCTTTGTTTGTAAATGTAAAATAGTTTGTGGTGGTGGTAATGTCAGCACTTTTGTTTGTTATGTTTTCCTGAGATTGCCAGATTACAATTTGCAGTGCCTTGTTCAAAAAATAAATCGGCCATAACTTGCAGAAGTTGCCAAGCACTCATGAAAAACACCCTCGACTGGGTTCCTCAACAACAGTCCTGCCCCCTGTGGAGTCTCCTCTTTTCACCACTGGTGGTAAAGTCATATCTCCCGATAATAGCTTCCTTTGTCTTGTCATAACACACTGTTGTATCTTTGAAGAGTCTCGAATAAACGTTCGCTATCCAGAGTCTCGCTGCCTTTCCAGTTCCAGGTCATCCTGCAGTCTCAGCAGATCCGTGCTAGCACTGCAGGTAGCCATCCAATTTGCTTGTGCTGTATCTACAAAGCAAAAGAAGATAAGGAGCCTTGGCAGGTTTATCTATGGGTGGGTGCTGGTCCACCTGGTTCTTCAGCTAATTGTACTGCTACTGTACACTTCTCTCATTCTCTCATCCTGTCTCTCCAGGGTTTCCCTTTCAGTCTTATGCTAACAAAGTTCAGCTTCTTCAACTCATCTCTCAAATCAATCTCTCCTGATTTCCTGCTAAAGAATGTTTCCATTGTTTCTTTTATTTTACCTGCAAAAGCATGAAGAAGCATTCCAGAATTTGTAATCTATCGTGAAGTCTCATGTTCTTTATTTTCCTTAACAGTCTTTTAGTAGCTGGTTGAATATTTTATTAGATCTCATACCAATTTGAAGGGGTTCTGGAATGTGATTGGTTAGAAGCTGTTGATTCATTTTCTAGAACAGAAGCACAAATCACAGGTTTACATTAATGCACTTGTTCTGAAACGCTACCGTTTCTGAAGCAACAGGGCATTCACAAAGACTTTTTTGGTGGATGCTGTTGATAAATGAAATATACTTTATTGGCAAAACTATATGATATTTCTGATTCTGATATTTTCACTCATATTTGGCTTTCTAAAACTAAAGATGTTGAGGTGTTCGTTGGGAGTGACGACGATGGACAGGATTAGAAATGAGTTTATTAGAGGGACAGTGCATGTAGGATGTTTTGGAGAGAAGGTGAGGGAGGTGAGATTGAGATGGTTTGGACATGTGCAGAGGAGGGACATGGGGTATATCAGTAGGAGAATGCTGAGGATGGAGCCACCAGGAAGGAGTAAAAAAGGAAGACCAAGTAGGAGGTTTATGGATGTGGTGAGGGAAGACATGCAGGTAGTTGGTTTGAAAGAGGCAGATGTAGAGGACAGGGGGGTATGGAGACAGATGATCTGCTGTGGTGACCTTTAATTGGAGAAACAGAAAGAAGAACAAAAAGAGTTGAGGGTTAGGGGCCTTGCTCAAGGGTCCAACAGGGCAGCTTGGCGGTGGTGGGATTTGAACTCATAACCATTTAATAAAATGTCCAACATCTTAACTACTGAGTTACCACTGACCTATAAGCAACTGCTGTTTGTTTTTTTCTGTAGACATAGAAGGTGTCTCCAGTGTCAGTGTAGCTGTTACTTCATATTTTTCACTTTAGTGTGACATTATAACTTCCTCAGAATTGGCCTTGTTTCACACACAATCCAAGGGCACCAAAGAATTGTGAAGATTTTTATTTTTTCCCAAGAGCCAATATTAATTATAGTTTAATATTTAATTATTTGTTTAGATACAAATAAAACACAAAAGCCAAGCTTGTTTTTGTAATTCCACTGGACTTTAGAACGCACGCATGCAAAAAGCAAACGCCCAGACAAAAGTCTAATCCGCCAGCTCAAATCCAACAGATAGAGGTCACACACATACACACATACACACACACACTGCTGACAGGGGGAAAATATGAGGAGTTTCGAGGCTGCGTGGCTTCATATGAAGAAACAGATAAGGGTCGTTTTACAGGACGGCACAATTAACTCCACTGCCCTTGTCTCTTCTGAAACCCCTCACATATACACACTCACATATTCACACACAAAGCTTTTTTTCTCCTCATATACACACTTTTTATCTCACAAATATACACCCATTTTCTCTTTCTTTTGAAGAGGTTTGGAGTGAGATCATTTCCACTCACCTTGACAGGGCCATAATGAACTTTTTCATTTAGTGCTGAGCTTCACTTTTCCTCCAGACGGGTTTTGCGAAACACGAAACACACACGTACACGCGCACACGATTCCTACACAGGCTGCAGACAGATTATGACCTGGGGGGGATGTAGCTGAGGCTGAGGAGCTGTCAGAGCCGGCATCTAGACACCACACACATTCACAATGTTGGCTTTAAAAAAAAAAAAAACATAACACACCTTTCCCCAACCCTAATGGCTGGGTTTGGTTCCATGGTGGTCTAGTGGCTCTCATCGCCGCAGCCCGGGTTCGATCCACGGTCAGGGGATTAGGGTTGCCATTAGGGTTGCACTCTTAATGGGGAGGTTGCGTTAGGAAGGGCATCCAGCGTAAAACATGTGCCAAATCAAACATGCGGATCACGATTACGGATGATCCGCTGTGGCCGAAAGAAAGAAAGTTTTATTTAATTTTCTGAAGATATGTTCTACTTAACTGTTATTTCAGTATGCTTTAGCAAATGTCTACATTTAAGAAACACACAATATATATATATATATAATATAAATATTTTTTTTTTTTTTTTTTGTTTATTTATTTATTTACTTTTTTTTTATTAATGAATTTATTATTTATTTATTATTCATTCAAATAAATAAATAGTGAGTGAGTGAGAAAACATTTACATTTGCAGCATTTGGCAAATGCTCTTATCAAAAGCGATTGTATCTCATTCATGCAATTAGGCAGCTATGGGGTTAGGGGCCTTGCTAGGGGGCCCAGGAGTCGGTGATTTTATATATTTGTAAGTTGAAATGGGCTGAAAAGGGAGATTAGAGAAGCATTGCACCCTGAGCTTTTAAAAGCAACAGAACTCTGGTGGCAGTGGGGTTACGGTTACAGGTGTTGCACTTACATGTGACGAATTAAAGGATTCGGAGGCAGGATTCAAATCTGCAGATGTTGCGATTTGATCTAATTCCCAGTGATTCATTCAAAACAATCCATCAATAACTCGATGATGTCAAGTTTCTATTGCTTGTATTTTTACTCGGTTTGTTTTTATCGTGTGATGCAGTTAGTAATTCCTGTTCTACATGTGGTGAAGAACAGCTAAGAGTCTAAATGCCACACACACACACACACACACACACACACACACACACACACACACACTACATATGGACAAATCAGTGATGATCCTCAAGAAAAAAAACAAACGTGAAAAACGGTTTATCTCTAAGAAAGGCAGCATGATTACAGAGCACCGTCTCGTTGCCATGTCCCTCAGGAGTGCGCAAGAAGAGATAAATTGCGGAAGAGACCTGATGAACTCTACACCGTTCTAATCCTGCACCATTCAATGCGTCCGACCTGATTTCTCGATTCACAAATTTGCGTGAGTGTGTGTGTGTGTGTTTGCATGTGTGTGTGTGTCTGTGTGTTGCGTTTGAGTGGCTCACAATTACCCGGCGAGCCGCTCCACACTAGCATTAGCATATTAAAAGGAAAGGCACTGCTGCAGGAGGCCAGTAATGATGGAGCTGTGGAAATAACAGGCACGGAGATCAGTCGCGTAGCGAGAGGCCTATAAATACTCCCAACACTTTACTGTGGAAATAATCACAATTAAAGGGAAAGTAAGCAGCGCGGTGCATGGATTTGCAGAAAGAAGCTAATTAAACCTGAGAGAAAAATAAAGAGAGAGAGAGAGAGAGAGAGAGAGAGAGAGAGAGAGAGAAAGAGAAAGAAAGTCTCAGAGGGATACTCAAGATGAAATCAAGTGCAAGCTAATAAGAAGAGAAGAGAAAAATAAGTTCTTGGGTGAGACTGTACAGGAAGTACATAATTGCAAGACACTTCTATTTATAAATTCATAAACTCATGAACACACTGAAGTGAACCCAAAGAACACATAGACACGCCCAAATTCACCATGAAGGTCATCACAGCACATTCTTACGTTCGTAGACACGCCCAAATTCCCCCACACACTCTTACAGACACACCCACATTCCCTTAAACAACTCAGAGATATGCCCCCATTTGCATAAAGAACTCAACACATAAATAATTCATAGACACACCCACATTCTTATAAATAAATCATATGCCCGCCCACACATAAAGAACAGACATTCCCACATTCAAATATATTGCTCAACACAACCACTCTCAGTGGAAAAAATTAATAAATAAAACAATAACCATGCCCACATTTGCATAAATAAGTCATGGCAGACCATTAGGGCCAGAAAAACCTTCTTCACTGTCCACTATCTGAATCACTGACTTTTATTTTAATGTTTGATGTTGTTGATGTGTAACTATCCTTAGATTTACAGTGTGTCCAACTGAAGAGAACCCCATCCATAGGTAGAGTATTAGGATGAATCAGGCAGATCTGAAGAGAATGAAGGAAATGGGGTGACAGGGAGAAAGAAACAAGGATTGACATTCTCATTGACTCTGTACAGTGTGATCAGGGTTCAGGTAGGGACTCTAGCAAGACTAGCTATGAAGGCACATATAAAAGGGAGAGCCGAAAGTCAATCAAATGACCTCAGTGATGAGGGAAGGGGCAACGGGTGGGTGTCGTTCACAAGCCTGATGGATTGTGGCGTATAATTAGCGTTTTCAACCTTTTTACCCACAAAGTTCTGACTTTGGATGATATCTGTTTATATCTTTGCTAGCTAGTGAGTAAGGCTAGTTGGATTTTTGCTAGCTCTAATTAAGTAAACTGCAGTTTTGTTCAGAACCAGGAACAAAAAAGTTCACAGCTATAAATAAATAAATAAATAAATTAATTAATTAATAAATTAATTAATAAAATGATTATGACCCGAAGTTCAAACTCAAGACTTCTTTTTCTTAAGTGTTATAAATGAACACACAGAGAGCTTTGAAGCATGAAGTAACTCTCTGCTGGTTATACTGTAGAGTATGTGTGTGTGTGTGTGTGTGTGTGTGTGTGTGTGTGTGTGTGTGTGTGTGTGTATGTGCATGTGTGTTGAGGCTAATTAAAACTCGGCGATTATTTCTGTCAGCTCCCCCATTATTACGCCACTCTGTAATCCCGTGAACTGTAGTTTTCCTGCAACGTGTCCAAATTTATTAAACCTCGCGCATCGTGTCATCGGAAACGATGCTCAAATGAACCGCAGTCGCTATGGAAACGAGCGGGTTATGGCGGCCGGCACTTGCTAAACGCTAATCTTTGAGCGAAAATCTATTTTTATATCGTGATTATGATATTATTCTATTTTATGCTGCATGGAGAAAAGCATGGGTGTGTGAGTGTGTGTGTATGTATGTGTAAGTGTGTGTGAGTGTGAATGTGTGCACGTTTGTGTGTATTTTTATTCTTTAGTATCAATTTTTAAAGCTGACAGAAGCCATGTTTGATTATATAAAGCCAAAAGATATTTATTAACGACATAAAAAAATTATTGTGACTTACACAATTAGTTATATTAAAAGGTGGATAAATAAGTTACAAAATATTTTATAAATGAGATAAAATATCAACCAATCACATCTGTGATGGAATGCTAGCCATTTTGGATATGTTTTTAATCTTCTTCATCTTCTGATTTGTCTTCTTCTCCCACTCCTCTTCTTTTATTCTTTATTTCTTTTTTATTCTTCTGTTTTCTTCTCCTTCTCTTCCTTGTTCTTTTTCCATCTTCTTTTATTTCCTTTCCCTCCACCTTCTTTTGTTCTTGGTCTTTTCTTCTCCTTATTCTCACATTCCTCCTTTTTCTTCTCCTCCTCTACCCTTCCGTTGCATCTCTTTTTCTTTTCTCTATTATTCCTTTTTTCTGATCCAGCAAATCTAGGACACAAAGTTCTAAGCAGTCATTTTGCACCTGTATCCTGTTGCCAGTAAACACACACACACACACACACACACACACACACACACACACACACACACACACACACACACACACACACCTACACACACACACACACTTTGTTTTAGCCATCAGCCAATAATTATACTCAGTTAAGATAAATTAGCTGTTAATAAATTTGTCCAAATGCTTTTCTTAAAAAAACTAACAAAAAAAACAGATCTTTTCTAAGAATTTTAAAGAATTCAGTGTTTAACGAAACTGTGTGTTGATGTGTGTTGATGTGTGTTGATGTGTGTTGATGTGTGTTGATGTGTGTAGTGTGCGCTTAAAGAATTCAGACACTATTTGTGTACTTGTATAGAACAAATGATGGATGTTGATGGTTAAATGCTAGAAACAAATATATTGTCTGATGTGTGTGTGTGTGTGTGTGTGTGTGTGTGTGTGTGTGTGTGTGTGTGTGTGTGTGTGTGTGTGAGTAGATACACATTTTGCAGAAATGTCTGACAATTTTAATTAACATGGCTGTTCAGTAAGCAGATTGGAGCCGTCACCTAGATACAGTCTCTCTCTCTCTCTCTCTCTCTCTCTCTCTCTATCTATCTCTGAGCACTCTCATAGAAAAATTACAAATTTATCTTGTAGCAGGTCTCACTATCAGTTTCAATATATATATAGTTAGACAAACTTAATATTAGCATTTCCTTAATAGACCAGGAACAAGGTTTTTGGTGGGAATTTGGTGGCTTTTAGTGGGATTCTGAATCCTGTGATAATGGAGAGGTGGTAGCTCACTGATTACAAACTTCTTTGTATTAATGCCAGCCCCACCAAGCTACTGGGCCCCTCATTAATGTTCTTTACTATCAACTGCTTATTTGTAGAAATAGAATAATTGCTCTGGATAAAAGGCGTCTGCCAGGTCACAGGAATGTAAATGTAAATAAGACGACTACTTCCTTTTTGGTTGCTCCCGTTAGGGGTCACCACAGAAGATCATACATCTGTATACCACTCTGTCCTCTATATCTGCCTCTTTCAAACCAACCACCTGCATGTCTTCCCTCATCACATCCATAAACCTCCTCCTTGGTCTTCCTCTTTTCTGTCTGCCTGCCAGCTTCATCCTCAGCAATCTTCTACCGATATACCCTATATATACTCCTCTGCACATGTCCAAACCATCTTAATCTCGCCTCCCTCACCTTGTCTCCAAAACATCCTACTGCATGCGCCCTCTAATAAACTCAATTCTTATCCTGTCGATCCTCACTACTAATGAAAGTCTCAGCATCTTCAACTCAACATCTGCCACCTCCAGCTCCACCTCCTGTCTTTTAGTCAATGCCACTGTCTCTAAACCATACAACATACCACAGTCCTATAAACTTTCCCTTTCACTCTTGCAGATACCCTTCTATCACAAATCACTCCTGCCAGGGATTTAAACTCATACACCATCAGCATCTCTTCTCGTTACAAACACTCCACTCCACTCCACTCCACTCCACTCCACTCCACTCCGCTCCATTCCACAAACACCATGTACCACATGTTAACTGTCCTGCTCCTACTTACTTCTCTCCAGCGTGTACCTCCACCTCTCCAGGTTAAGCTGAACCTGCTCCTTACTTTCGCCACAAATCACTATATTTAAATGTAACTTTTGTTATTTAAGCCTCATCCAAAGTGACTTCCAACTGAGCAGTTAATGATTTAGGGCCTTGTTTAAGGGCCCAGCAGTAGCAGCTTGGTAATGCTGGGATTTGAACTTGTGACCTTTTTGTCACAAAGTCTTAACTTTCTGTTGATCAAGCCTAAATGCTTGAAGTCAGTCAAGAGACTGGATCATGTGGGGAAACTGCACAGCTGTACCATGGTAGAACAGCTACTGGTTATCCCAGGTGATTCATCTCCAGGTCAGGTGGTTGAATGAACTTCTTCTAAATGTTTATATGTCTTTAAATACATATGCTTCCCGGATTTCCAAACATTTGTCTACAGATACACAAAATCCTGTGCTGGGGACTTTGCAGGACTTTGAGAAGAAGGCACTGTGTGTAGGTAAAACTCCAGCCTATATTGGGAAAGGGGAGAGTGTGGGGGTGGTCTGAAGTGCTTGGACCCCTAATTGAGAGCATGTTGGCAGATCGACAGTGGAGGATGTCCACCATCTGTTTCTGTCCTGTTGCAAGTCTCGATAGAAAAAGGTGTGTGCATTAAAGTGTGTTTTAATAGTATCTATTGGTTTGATCAGTGTAGAGAGTACACTCAGAGCTTTTCTATTAGAGTCAGGGTTTTCCTAATTGGGAAAAATAGGAGAAGGG
This sequence comes from Silurus meridionalis, assembly GCF_014805685.1. Taxonomy (NCBI): domain Eukaryota; kingdom Metazoa; phylum Chordata; class Actinopteri; order Siluriformes; family Siluridae; genus Silurus; species Silurus meridionalis. The sequence goes on along the minus strand of NC_060912.1, from coordinate 9,809,985 downwards.
AGAATGGATAAAGAAATGGGATGATGAGATGTTGATGCAGAGTGTTTTAATGTTAAAAACTCTGTGGATTAGTTCTTTCTCCCTTTCTCTATCTCTGTTAGTCAAGTGTGAAAGGAATGCATGCAGAGCTCTCTGGCATTTGCCCAAATTTCTGCTTGTTTCTCTTTATTTAATAGGAATGAAATCATGAAGGAAACAGCTTTAAGTGTAGTATACAAGTTGTAAATAGTAGATAGCTCTGAGGATGGTTGGGCAAGAGATGTATGTTAGAGAGCAGACTTAGAGAGTTAGAGAGGGGACATCTATTTGAACCCTCATCAAAATGCTGATCCAAACCCGAATATAGTGAAATGGAGTTCTGTTATAGGTCTCCCATCTGTCCCAATAATGAAAGATCTGGGGTGCTTCAAAAGTTCACTTTGTCCATGAAACCAATTTCCCTTGGCTGTAAAAACATTACAGTGAAGTGTGTTGTGTCTGTGTGAAAACAAGTTTTTGCTTCCAGAAGACCAAAGTTGAAACCATGGATGTAAATTTGAAATGCAATCATGGAAACAGTGTCCCTGTGTCCCCTACATACAGTAGGAATGCATCAGGTGTTCAGCATGCACTAACACACAAAGCTTGTTTAGCCACGAAGAAATGTCCAGCAGCAGCATTATGGTGATAGACAGCAGAAAATCACTGGGGACTGGAAGCCCAGAGTGAACAAGCCACAAAACAGAACCAGCGAGAAGGTCAGAAAAGAGCATTTCTGGTTACACCACCCCAAGACACACCTGCTAACATCTTCTCTAAGATAAACGCCCACTGTCTAATAAATTTCTACTACCTTAATACATAGTCTGTAACATGTCCTCTGCTACACCAACCAGCAAACTTGCACCTTTGGGTGCCAATGCGGGTCTTGGTACCAAAGTGATATATGGGGCGTTTGTGTGATCCTAGTGGGCTATAAGTCGCAAGTGTGGGCTGCCCACATTATTTAAAGTAGGCCCCTAGTGGCACCTATTATAGGCCCATACTGAGGGTTAAAGTAGCTGGGATTTGAATTTACAACCTTTTGATCAGAAGTCCAACATGTAAGTTGCTCATAAAATCCCACATATTGTAGGGTCCTCAAAGGCTCAAACATTTGGGAGCTTTGCATGGGGCCCAAGTATAACCCACACATTCATATAATGGGGTAACATGCTGGGTAACAGTAGATTCCACTACTGCCACATACCACATTTATGGCAGGGCGACTTATATTTATCTCATTCATTCAACTTAGCAGCGATGGGGTTAAGGGCCTTTCTGCAGGACCCAAAAATGGCAGCTTGGTG
>NC_060912.1:9778657-9806157 GCF_014805685.1 Silurus meridionalis | reverse complement strand
CCTGTGCTGAATGTTTGAATTGAACATTTAGTCTTCATTTGCTGTTATAAGAACCTTCACTTTTCTGGGAAGATCTTCCAATAGATTTTGCAGAGATTTGTGCTCGTTATGCTACAAGGTTGTTAGTAAAGTAAAGCTATATTGAAGACCATTTAAGATCTTCTTGGACCCCTTTTCTTGACGTCTTACTGACTGACAATTCACATATTTACTTTAAAAAAAAAAATAAGGTTATGTTTTTGGACATGTAAATTCATATTTTAGCAATAAGTTTTAAATTTTATGGAAAAAAAAATCATATTATTGTCAAAACATGATTTGTCATGTCACCTTTCTCGTTTTTTGTTCATGTATTGCACGTTTTACCATTTTGAAATTAAATAAAGCTTATAAATAGAAATAATCTATATTTTTAAAACAAGTACCGTAATTTCCGGACTATAAAGCGCACCCATATATAAGCTGCACCCACTGAATTTTACAAATATTTTTATTTTTAACATAAATAAGCCGCACCTGTCTATAAGCCCCAGGTGTCTACACTGAAACTAATGAACTTTACACAGGCTTTAACGAAAGACACGTTACACACGGTGTAACGGGTGAAATATGTTGCGCTTCCTTTAGGAGCATAGCGGTATTTTGGGAATAGCCTGCCGCTGCATTTTCCAGTATTACTGCATGTGTGCAAGACCGAGGAATATGTCCTTATTATTTTCTGATGCTCATTTCTAAGTTTCTTTGACTAACCCTTAACGTTGTTGCCAAGAAAAATTAAAAACCATGAGTTTTGGAAACCTGTCTGTGCTTATATGATTTCTGTTGTAACTGGAGTTAGCGAGCTCTCCCTTCACCCAGACTCAAGGTGCTACAACGGCTTGTATCTAAACTATTTCTCTTGGAAGTTTATCTTTTGGTATCGTTGTGCATTAAAAAATCACCCGATGGAAGTTTTTTCTCCCGATGCCGTGCAGCTCAGAACACAGGTGAGGTGCATTTTTTCGTTTCCGTTCAGAAATTTCATTGTTCTAATGTTATGGGGTTCAGTTTTTTGGCTTGAAGTTTGTGAAACCGGGAAAAACCCAGGAAAAATTCATAAATTAGCCGCTTCGTTGTTTAAGCCGCGGGGTTCAAAACGTGGGAAAAAAGTAGCGGCTTATAGTCCGGAAAATACGGTATCATATTTGTATAAAAAAAAGGCATAATTTTTTTGTCAAAACATGATTGTCACCTTTTCGTACAATTATCGCAATTATTCAGTTTTTTACCCCCAAGTCAAATTCTAGGCACGTTCACATGCCTTGTGTGGAAAAAAACAGCATTTCGAAGTAAATCTGATCCCTTAAACTTGCTGAGGTGAAAACAGAAAGTGAAAAGATCAAGACACTAAAGAAAAAAAAACACTATCATGTTTTTTTTTCCTCTGTGAAATAAAATCAGTTCCTTTTTATTTTCTTTACAGTGTGGAAAGGACACTTCAGTCAGTGAGTCACGGTGGATTGCTGAATCTGTCCTTTATGCTTTTTTGGACACTTAAGCTGAAAGGACACGGTAAAGAGAAATCGATTGGTGATGTGTTTCATGCCTCTACATTTTGAAATGAAGGCAGTTCCCCGTGAAAAAAAGGGAAATTGGACAATCTTTTCCCAACATAGTGAAAAACTCTTTTTTTCTTTCAGAGGGATTACGGCTGTAGCGTCTACGGAATTCATGGAGCAGACGTTCAGCATTAAACTCACGGTTTAGGAAAGAACAGGTTGTGTTCGGAAGATCTGCAGATCCCGTTCTATCGGAATGCTGAAACGGTTCCTGCTGGATTTCTGCTAGAGATAATTGAACGCTGGGTATCTCCGCAGATGAGGACAGAGATCAGGGATAAGACGTTTCCAGAATTTGATTAACTTCTGTTTTCCAGGACTTCGACACAAGTTCCAAACATTTTGTATATTTGAATGGGAGAAGAATCTATTTCTAGATTCAACATGCAATATTTTTTCAAGCACAAGGTAACAAAAGCATTGCAGAATTACTATTCCAACCCCAAAGCTGATTTTTGTTCATTAACAGCATGCCACAGTTGTTCTCCTCGTTATGAAGACTAAATAAAAAAATACAATTTACAAGCAATTAATTTCTGTTTGTCATGAAAACGAGGACAGACGGACACAAGTGCAAGGAAACTCTCTGTTCGACCTCTGTTGAATTCAAGAAATATAAATCCAATACAGGATTCAAACTCGTGGTCAAGAACAGAATAAGGTCAAGCAATCTATAAACAGGATATTCTGAGCTTGACTACAAGTGCAAACATAGACACAAAATCAGTCTGAGAAACGAGACTTGGTAATGTCAGGAACATACAGTAAGTACTAACAATCACATGCGGGAAAAACAATTTGTGGAAACCTTGTCCATCATGTTTCTGGGAAATTATGGTTCGGACACTTTTACAGACGTTGTACATTTTATCTATTTATGGTTTAAATATTAGTTCCTTGTACCCCTATCTTTCTTGAAGACACAATAAAAATCGTCCAGCAACTTCATCAATGCCTGATGTTCATTGTAGGAAAAATGGAAGATCCCATGGTGAGAGGGGCAAATAATCATTTCCATGTCATTATGGTGAAATATAATTGAACTCATGCTAGAATTAGGGCGCTGCACGTCTGTGGCAAATAAGCATTCAAACAAGTATAATATCACATTGGTCGAGAATTTTCATACACGTGAACCCTGTGGCAAAGTTCTGCAGTTCAGGTCTACTAAATGATGTGTGTGCATGTATGTAAGAATGTAATAAAGTCTATATGCCTTTTTTTTGATGAACGTAATTTTAGAAGGCAATGATAAAACAGAATATTGTTTCATCAAAAATTAATGGCGGTTGATTCACCATTGGGCAAATTGATTAGATATGTAAATATGGCTTTGTGCAAAATCTGTCTAGACCGATAGACAGACAGATTGCTCTTATAATTCCCTCCACTCTTTTGGGTAGATGTTTCACTAAATTTTGAAGTGTGCTTGTGGACATTTGTGTTCAACAGCCACAATAGTGATATTACAGTCAGGTACTGATGTAGGTGAGGAGACCTGAGGTGCAGTCAGTGTTCACATTCATCACAAAGGTTTTTCAATAGGGTTGAGATCAGAGCGCTATAGCAGGCAAGATCTTCCTCTCCAAAGCATGTAAACCAGATCTTCATGGAGCTCGCTTTGTGCATCGCCATGCTGGAACAGGTTTGGATTTCTAAGTTGTGAACGTGAAATTGTATTAAATGCAAAGACAATTGTGTGCCTCCAGCTTTTTTGAGCATTGCTTTTGTCCATATCGGGGAATATATTCAACAACTTAGAACATTGTAACTTTAGTGGCAGAGCACACAATGTTTGGGTGCAAAAGTATTGGAACAGGAAGTCCCATTCAATTAATATTTGGTTGCATATCTCTTGCTTACAGTTACTGCAACTGCATCAAATCGGTCAGGGGTTTGACAATTGTTTTGTGATCCTTTTTCTAGGCTTGTGGTGCAGCTTCTTACTATTGTTTTTGGTGTTTACCTCCTTCAGTTCCATCTTCAGGATGTAAAAAATGCTGCTAAGGTTCCTTAGATGAGTGGGCCAGTCTAAAATCTTTCACTTATCATGAGTATGTATGTTTTGAATCATTAACAGTTCATTTCCTTCTCCACACTTTTGCCTTTCCATCCCTTTAGAAGAGGTCCATCCTATTTCTAAATCTTTACAGCCTGGCCTTCAGTTCATAATGCTGAGTGATTTATATCATCTGGTATGATTTATATATTTCTGTTTTCCGTGTCTTTTTTGAACGGTGGATTGTGATGGCTTAGTGTGAGACTGGTCACTTACTGTCATTTTTTTCTTCACAGCTCTTTCAGTGTTTCTGTCATTAACTGCTGTTATTTTCTTTGGCCAACCTGTTCACCAGATCAACAATTACACAAAGCTTTGATTCATTTCCGTACAGTTGTTACTATGGAAACAATATCCTATTAGGACGAGCACATTAATATAAATGTGTGATTTGCAGCTAACTGTCAGAGCTCACTCGAGAGAATCTTTTGCTAATTCGCAAACATGTGTTTATGACAATTTTGGTATTGAAAATAGAAATCTGGCATTAAACTAAAACATGATACAATCATCCTAATCCACATGAGCCACTGCTTTTAAACTGTTACTCATCATCAAATGTGGGTAAGGGATCCTGCACCACTTCCTACCCAGCCCAAGTCCATTCGTCATCAACAGAAGAGGTGAAGACAGTATTTCTACTTTTGCGTTTTCTTTCCTCTAGAAATTTGCCAAAACACACAATTTGCCTTAAATCAAAATCCCTGTAAAACTGTACATGCACAGACAACCAGGGGTCATTTTTTACGAGGTTAATATTGATACTTTTGTATGTTGGCAGTGCAGTTGTGGCTGGAAATGGAGAAGTGGTGAATTTTGTTTATTGGATTCCTTGCTTTAGTAAAGTTCATTCTCACTGCATGAGTCTCCTGTCTTTGATCCAGCGCTGTGTTATACTGCGTTTCTGTTTAACACCAATGGTTTCTGTAGCCATGGCGCCATAATGGTCGGATTAAGAAGTAGACTGATTCTGTAGGACACCACTGAAGGCTTAGGTGTGAAATGCACAGGCCGCCACTGATCTTCAGTATGCAAACAATGTGTAGACCTGTGACCACTGTGAGATATGCATAAATCCCAGTCTCTCAAATAAGTGACCCACTCATGCTGGACTGGATCGTGGCAAAGACAACATGCCAAAAATAAGCAGTTCCTTTGCCATTTTGCAAGACACCAAGCAGACTCATCCTGAAATGGTGTATGGAATTTGAAGAGAGAGAGCACTGGGGTGAAATTAGAAATGGAAATGCTGTTTGCTGATACACACAACATTACTGACCCCACATGACTATTCCCCCCCCTTCTCCCCCCCACTGTTTACAGTTAGCCACAGCAAATGGTAATAATACATTATTCATAGGTCTATGATGAGAACATTTTCTTACTGAATTACTTTCTCAGTCTGAAAATTGTTCATTCCAAAGGTCGAGTCTCACATTTTGAACAGCTGCGTGCTTGTTTTCCGACACCGCCGTCACCTTTTCCTTTGCACAGCCTCCGTCTCTTTCTAAAAGCAGTTCATTTCACTGCGTTTATCTGAATGCTTAATCTTGACCTTTAAAGATCTAAAAAATTCTCTCTCTCTCTTTCCTTCTCTCTCTCTGTCATTCCGAGCATCGCTGTCTCCTAAAGCCTCTTGAGCGTCACAAGGATTTTTACTGCAGCCGGCTCAAAGTTGTCTCTTCATTGTGCTTTTTGCGTCAGTCGCTCAGAGGCAACTGCTCATCTTCAGCTGTCTGATTATGCCACGTCCATTCCTCTCCTCGCCTTTCTGCCTTGATCTCCTTAATCTCTTCCTTGTGCTTTTCTAGATCTGAGTTCCCTTAAGTGTTACTCATCTGATAGACTGCCAGCTTGATGCCCGAGTCGTTTCTTTTGGCTGGGCCTCTTGCTAACGCTAAGCAAAAAGTGTGCCTCAAAAATTCTCCATTAACCTCACTTTCATTCTCTCCATAATGTGATATTATATTCTAATATTCAACATTTTCTAATCTTGAGCCTAATTCATAAAACTGAATATGAACAGATATATCTTTAAATCCTTTTGGGATTATTTTACCCAGGAAATTTGCTGTTTATACAAAATTAACTAGTTCACAAAAATATCCTCCAGACTCCAGAAGTTTCTTCAATTTTTTCTTCTCTTTCAAATTTCTGATTATAATGTATTTGAGATTATCACTTTCTTCATTAGATACATTTTACCCCAATTAATGGTGAATTAATATTATGACTCGGTAGTATTTTGGTCGGCATTCAAATGTAAGATCATTTCTACCTCAGCTGACGCTTCTAATCTAACCTCGAATATCTCATCATATTCATGCACGATTATTTTTCTAATTATTTCTCTTTTTTTTCAAGCTCTTAAGATGCATTACTTTGATGGGGAAAAAAATCCCCGGTCTAACAGGCCTAATATTTCTGCCTCATTACCACTTTTAATTTACTTAACGCCTGCATTAAATAATTTATTCGCCCACCTTTTGCCGTTATTTACGCTTACAAGTTCAGTGATGAAACTGATTAGGGTGGGGTGTCGGCTGTTTGAGCTGAATTCAGAATTCGAGCTCGGAATAGCTTGTTATAAGTGCTGCGAGCTCTGTGGCGGTCCATCCTCGACTGCTGCTTCTAGTAATTACTGCAGGTTCAGGTGCAGCACAGTGATAAGAAAACAAAACAAACCGAAAAAAGAAAATACAGAACTTACTGCTACATTGACGCACAGGCAATGCTTCGACACTTGATGTCTAGTGTGCCTTTTTAGTTTGTTATAAAAACATTGCGAACAGCATGAGTAGACCCGAAAGGATCCATCAATATGCATTAGATCACATCAGGTATCAGGGATGAAGGCCTTTGACTTTGGTTGCAATCATCCAATACAACCTTATAAGCCAGGTCACATGATCTCGGCACATTTTCTTGAAATTAGAACTTGTACATAAGTCTCATCCGTCATTTTTTTTACTTTTGTTTCAGTTTTTGAACATCTCATTCTACATTTTCTTCACATTTGCTGTTATAATAACCTTCACTCTCTCCTGGGAAGATGTTCCACTCCAGATTTTGGAGTGTGTGGCACCAAAAGGATGTTACAAAAGTCACATACTGATGCAGGTCATCTGAGGAGGCCTGAGGTGCAATTAGCGTTTACATTCATCCCAAAGGAGTTCCATAGTGCTAATGTCAGGGCTCTATAGGAGGCACTCAAGATCCTCAACTCCAATCCATGCAATTTATATCTTCTTAGAGACCACTCTGTGCAGCTGGGGATGGTTCCACCTCAACAGCCTAAAGATCCATGAAGTTACTGAGCAACTCATGAAGGATTTGGACTGTAATTCTTTCTGCTACAATGTCTTAGGACCACAGTTTGCATGAACAGTACTGCATTTTAGAGTCTCTCACTGAACTGTACACCTGATGATGGAGTTGTATTGAATGGTCATTTGGTGCCACCCAGAAGAGGATGGGTTCCCTTTCGAGTATGGTTCCTTTCAAGGTTTCTTTCCCATGCCATGTCTTTACTTTCCACAGTCACTACTGGATCGATCTTAGGGATAAACTTACAATTATAAGGAACAAACATATACAATAGGCACTGATACATTCTTTTATACAATTTTATAACCACTATATTTCTATATAGTTGACTTGAGACAATGTTCATTAATGAAAGCGCTCTACAAATGTATTTATTCAACTCTAAAACATTTTATTGAATTTAACTAATGTAGCTGGTTTGTGCACAGGGGCATTGTTATGATGGAACAGGTTTGGGTCTCCTAGGTCAAATGAAGGGTGGTATCAAATGCTACCAGTTTCAAAGACGTCTTACACAATTGCATGCCTCTGACTTAGGTATCAGATCAGGGAAAAAAACCTACAGTATATGACTGGAAAAGTCAAGTGTCCCAATATGTTTGTCCACACAGTGTATTTCCCATTATATACATTAGATTGTATAACCAGCAAACAATTTAATCCCCGAAAAACTATAGATGTGTGTGTGCCGATTCTGAAGTACTTCAATGGCTTCTTACGTACCAGTGCAGCAATGTTTCAGCCAAGGACAGAGTGTCAGACTCGGTCAAAACATTACATTTCTCTCTTTCTCCGCGGGTGTGATGGGAATAAAAGGTGTGTCTGCGGTGAAAGGAAACAGCAAATTGTCTCCTGTAGCCCCTGCTTTTGTCTCAGGCCTTTAATAGGATGTTTGGCATTCAGTCGAGCTCCGGCGTGGATCCTTTCAGACGAGCTCTTCAGGTGTGCGAAGGTCGAGCTTTTATATTCCCCAGTGTAATTCCATTTCTGCCGCTCTCTAAAGGAATATAACGCTTTTTTTTTTTTTTTTTTATTCCTGCCGGGCTGCACGCAGTGTTAAAATTTAATGGGCGCTCACATAATATTTGACCTCCTCTACGGCGTTTCGGTGTTCGTGGCGGTTACAGGGTAAAAAAAAAAAGAAATATAATAATAATAATAATAAAAAATCCCTCCACCGAACACACACACACACACACACACACACACACACATACTTTCATAAAAGGCCCATCAAAATGCAGAGGAACGGAGACAAAGGCGGCGGAATAGCGGCTGCCAACTTTTCAATTTCAGAAGGATATTCAGCGCTCATTTGGAAAGCGCGATTGTCAAGCGAACGCCTCGTTCCGTCCTGCCTGATCGTGTTGGAAGGCTTCGGCAGGGATGTGTGAGGGAGTGTTGTGGAGGATTTGGCCGTGTAGTGATATGTTTGTACGCTGTCATAGAAGGATTTTGCATAACGCTGGAAGAAGCAGGTGGGTGTCCTGAAGGAATAGATGTTTTGCCATCATATTATGGCTTTTTTTTCAGAGGCTGATTCGGATCAGCAATGCAGATAAGACCCGAATTTGACTGTAGATTTTTTGGGGGGTGGGGAGACAGATGGGGGTGTAAAGACAGCAGACATGATCTCATACTTGCAAATTTATTCAAACACACTTAACTCAATTCATATGAAAAGTTTGAAAGGATGCGGTCAGGGCTACGGCTGTTCTTAGAGGGTGTAACGGCTCATATTTAATTTGGTGTTGATTTTATTTATTTATTTTTTCCAGGAAATCCAGGTGTCATCGTCAAAGTCACAGCCAGTCAACATTAAACTTGAGTAATCCTCAATCATATAAAAGGAAGACAGGAAGACTGACCAGGGTCAATAGAGGACAGGCAGGACGAGAAGCAAATAATAAGGGGTAGAATAGACTTGTTGACCTTCCTGTCAAAGCATGTTCCGAGACAGGGCAGGGACAGAAATGAACGTACGTTACATGATCGTGTTCATCTGGGTTTCCTTTGTTTTCTTCCCACTGTCCAAACACATGCTGTTTGGTGGATCGGATAAACATGACATGCCATTAGCTGTGAATGAGTCATGCATTGTACTCCAACACCAAATCATGGTAGAAGTCCTGCCTCACACATTGTGCTCCTACAAGAGACTCCATGATACAGGGTAGAGTACGAGGGGCATTTATGCCAAACTGGGACTTTTGGGGTTATAAACTAATATAACAAATTTCAAGAAGTGGAAACTGCATTATTCAGCATAGAAAGATTTGTCTGCACACCTGAACCATCCTAGGACAGCCTGCTTCACTTCATCAGGGACCCACCATGAACACCATGGGACCATCACTGATGGAGGTGCAGCCGTTTACACGATTCAAATGTCTTTCTGCGGCTGAGCTTGAAGTCTTCAGTAGATATCTATGGGTTTGATGACTTTCTTTACAAAAAAAAAGAAATTCAGCACCACACGCTGTTCTATGCACTAACATTGCTGTCTCTGTCTCTGGACTGTGCACCTCCTATCAGTAATAGGACATGCTAGACACTTACTACAGCACATAGTACCGCCAAGCTAACAGCAATTCTTATACCTGTGAAATTAAAAGTCTTGATCTGATTTGTACGAGGTCTCAAAATACTAGTTTTGTAACACGCCAACAGATGGCAGCACAAAGCTGCACGCACAGTCACAGGAAGCACCAACCTTAATAATTCAGTGTGCCAAAAGACCGTCCTGTGTACATCGGGAGCTGAGCATCTGGTGCTATTCTGACCACGTTTATTACCACGTCTGCTATTCTGACCACGTGCGCACTCTGTCACACCTGAGTTTCTCACCGGAAACAACATGATCCTACCCACCAGATTTTGCTTCTGCAGACTTCTAACGAAGATGAAGATTCAGCTCAAAGGTCACTGTTTTGACACCAGTGTGGAGATTCAGCACGAATCACAGAATTCCAGGACACATTCCAGAAGTGGCAGGAAGCTGGGAGCACTGTATTGCTGTGTAGGAGGACTATTTTGAAGGTGATAATGTGTAAATGTAGATGAATTAAGCTCTAAATCAAACTTTCCTGTAAATGTACCATGCCACCTCGTAGATATCAAACATGGCAGAGAACAAGGAAGGAAAAGATGAACCTTTTGGGAAAATGATCAAAAAGACATATGCGATATATAATGATTTGTACTTGGAAAAAAAAAAAAAAAAAGTATTCTTGATGACACAGTGCACCAGGAGCTCGTTTAACCCCATCCTGTGCTTAAGTGGATAAAGTCCTAAGATAATTAAATACCCGTAGGGGGGAAGCCACTAATCATGCCTTGCCTTTGATCTATAATGAAGGCAGAGCTGTGTTTGTGCACACGTCGTTAGCATTATGCTTGCTTATGCATCATTGGAGGTGCTCCTGTGAAGCATCCATAATAAACTTCATTAAGCAATAAGCCATTGTCTTTCTTCTTCTTCTTCTAGGCAGAATCTGATCCATCCACATACACCAGGGCCTATTAGTTCACATTACGCACTGTTCAGTACTAATGAATGAACTAAAATAAATGAAAAGAAAGAGAGACAGATAAGTGATAATGGCAAGAATTTCCTATGAATATGTGATTCCTAAATATCTCAAAACCAGAATGTGAACAGGACGTAGTGGTTAGACTCTGGTAATATGACCTCTACTGGCAGGGAGGAGAAGTGTGCTGAGCTCTCGCTACAGATCGAAACGATGCAGTGATTTCTGTGAGATTCTTTTGACATTATGCAAATTATGCAGAAAGATATGACACTGTAAAGCAGCAAAATCTGAACATCTGCCTCAAATCACCCCTTGGTTTGATCCTATGATTTATGTGGTCTTTAGTTTCCTTGCTTACAACTTGAACACTTACTTTGTAATATTTTTAATTGCTGGAAGAAAAACCTATAATTGTGGTTCCATCTTATCCTGTGAATACAGTAGAATAACGCATTAATAGCGTTAGACATTGAAAGAGCTCGGAAGGCTTCGGAAAGCTCGCTTTGCTAAAATATCCTGCCAAGGAAGCTAGCATAAACTAAAACATGTAATGCAAATCAAATCTTTGTGATTGCTTAAAAAATGATTGCTTAATTATCTTAAAGCTATTACTATTCCGCTTTAGGACTAAGCACAAACAGACAAATTACACCCACGGTCACAATAATAGTAGCTAATATATTCTCCTAAAAGACATATCACACTTGCTAGTCAATTTGTTTTATTTCCATATCAATTTTAGAACCAATTAGAATGTTGCTATGTAAAGCATTACTGCCACCGATGGATTGACACCGGAGACCTTCACACACTTTCTAAATGACCTATCAACTATCTGATCCTTGCACAAACACAACAGGAGCGATACGTCTTCAGTGACCTATCATCTGTCCATCACACACACGCACACACACATTAGCTACATGTACTTCCTAAATAGGTCATCGATTGCTACAGCTATTGATCGTTAGAAGCAGTGTTTCCGCTGGGCGTGTAAAGGAGCGAACACACACAGCTGATCTCAGCACTTTGATTATTGGTTGGGGATCGGATCACACGGGACGGATGTACACCCCCTATGCATTGACTAGGTTTCGGTCATGCTGGATGATCGGATCGGCACCGTGTTACCTGCATCCTATTCTTGTCTCTCAATCAGTGACCTTTTGGTTCTATTATTGAACTGTTTCTTGTTCGCGACCCGGTTGGGAACGTAATCTTTTAATGCACAGGAAGTGCCGCTGGATAGAAAACATTATGCATGGTTTTTTTTTCTTCAAACCAAATTCTTATTTATCTCATTTTGTGTTTTGTTTTATGGAAATGTATTTGAATGCTGATTGAGTTTTTGAACTAATGCTATTAGAGATTTAAGACAGAATGGGCTTTTTTTTATAAAAAAAAACACAGTGGTACTTTCAGAAGGGTTATTATTATGATTAACACCATTCAATTATGCTTTTAATTTATTATTTTATTTGTTGAGTGCTTTTTTTTTTAACAATGGGCATTGTCTCGAAGCAGCTTTACAGAAATAGTTGGTTATAAAGTTGTGTAATAAATGTAGACATTTAGAGCTTATACAACCCAGCCATTAGGGGGGCACAAGCCAGTGCACTCTTAGTGCCGGTCCCAAGCCCGGGTAAATGGGGAGGGTTGCGTTAGGAAGGGCATCCAGCGTAAAACATGTGCCAAATCAAATATGCGGATCACAAAGGAGAATGGTTCATGGATGTGGTGAGGGAAGACATGCAGGTAGTTGGTGTGAAAGAGGCAGATGTAGAGGACAGGGTGGTATGGAGACGGATGATCCGCTGTGGCGACCCCTAATGGGAGCAGCCGAAAGAAGAAGAAGAAGAAGAATTTAGAGCTTATACGTTTTTTTATAATTATAATTTAAAGTTTATTCCCAATGAACAAGCCAGTGGCAAGTGTGAAAAGGAGAACGTGCCTGATATGGTATAAGAAAGAAACCTTGAAACCTTTTTATAATTTAACCCTTTTATTAAATTCATTTCTTTTCCATTTTTGAATGGCTAAATGTAATACAAATAAAACAGTATTTCAAAAAAAATGTAAATAGACTCTGGCACTTAATGAAAATAAAACTCAAAGCTGAAATGATTTCTGTTTTGTTTGGGTTAATAGCAATGAAGTTAAATTTTACACTAAACACCAAGTCATTATTTCTTCAGCCAGTCACCTAACCATCGTAATATTCGATACAGCGATGTTTCATACGTAACATCTGCAATTTTCCTAAAACTTTACATTTTAAAAAGTATAATAGTTACATAAAAGAATGTTTTATAACCCAGAGAATGACAAAGCTGTTGGTTGGAATGCTGTAAATCTGTTTTTCAGATAGTAGAGAATTGCTTTAATCGTTCTGTTTTGCAGCATTCATGACCCCCCGTGTCTGGTGCATTCTCCTTTCGTTTAAATAATTAATGCCATAATAAATTCCGTAATTAATAACCGTTATTTTTTTTTTAATGAATGCTTTTATTTGTTTGAAATTGCGTCCTTGCACTCATCCTGTACAATGTGAAGTTGCTTTCTGTCTACCCGAACCTGACGATTTCTCTTTCACTGCTGTTTCTGTGGAAGTTTATTAATGATTTATTTCTCTACTTGTACAATTGAGTTTAGTTCCCAATATTACAGAAAAAAATGTGCCGTCCCACTTCTTATTCCTATATATCTGTTTTTATTCCTACTTCATACTAGACATAAATCAGGCAAAGTTTCTTCAGATATCTGAAAAACAGGATGCTGCAAAATATATATGCTGCTATAATCAGTGCTTTCTTTAGCTTGTATTATTGATCTCCTTTTGGTTATTCTTCTTCATATGAATTTGAATGCAAGTGCAAATGAATTTGAATTCTTCATATGATTTTTAATGAATAAAAAACAGATATCATTGGCAAACTGTTCCATTTTCTAAAAAAAATGAACCACATTTTGGGTGTTATGACAAATGAATCAACGCTGAAGTGGAACTTCAGAGTCAATTACTCATAAATTACTCGTCATGTATATTATAATGACGCACATGGACACTGACATGTACAGCAGCTAACAATGTGTAGGTGTCTGACTTCTATTCCCTTTATTGCGAGAAAGATTCAACTTTACCTTTACACGAGACCTGTATTGTAATAATGTTACAGGGCAACATCAACGGCTACAAAATGCTAACATGGACCCTGAGTGCAAAGTTTATTAGCGTATAATAGCATTAATAAAGGCCTGACTAGCAATTTGATGTGGTATAGAAAGCCCTTGAGAGTCCATATGTAAGTGTGTGTGTGTGTGTGTGTGTGTGTGTGTGTGTGTGTGTGTGAGAGGACGGCTGGTGAAAAGGTGTCTCCAGGGCAACAATGAGTAATTAGCAGCAATTAATAGCAGTGATCAAGCAGAGTGTCACAGAGAGGGAAGGAGAAACGAAACCCCTCCGGAGTAACGCACTGCATGTTAAACAGTGCCGACCTGCACCTCAGTAAGTCTCAATGTCAGGTAATACACATATACACACACACACACACACACACACACACACACACACACACACACATGCACCCAAACTTACTGCATACAAATTACACTTGTTTAAAGGAGTGTTAATCACACTCTTGTTTTGAGGACAGAAGGAAAGGCAACGTCAAAGAACTGTCTTTTATCCAACTCTTTCATTATGGTCACAACAAGTAACAGCATGTGTGTGAACGTGTGATGTGTCCTCATTTACTTTTGTATTGGAGCTGTGAGGCTAATTGTGCTAATAAGCTGTAAAAGTCTTTTTAAGAAAACAAAACAAAAAAATAACCTATTTTTAATCACATTTTAAATCTATTGTTGTGAATCACATACTGGTGAGCTGAACCATATCAAACTTTTTTTTTTTTATCTTTTATACATTTCTTTACTATGTGAGCAACAGTGTGAAAAGGTGTGTCCTGAAAAAGCGTGGTGTAAAAATATGGATTTACTTATTCATTTATTCCAAAATTTTTAGTAAATGCTTTGCACTGGTGAGCTCGAAAAACATTGCAATATTGTGTAGACCTTAAGATTGTCCTGTAATACAAAGAAAGGCAGATGCAGGTGTAGATCATTTTTTATCTGCAGTGCAAATGGGCATCCAAGGACATGAAATCAAAATAGACAAAAAAGAACCATAACTTGAAAAATAACAATGTGGAAATGATTTTATTTAAAGCTAAAAGGGTAGCAAAGTTCTTTGTGAAACATGTGGGAGGAGTAACATCCTCAGTGGGGCAAGTGAAAGAATGATGTCCTCAGAAAAGCAGGAAGGCAAAGCAATGTCCAAGGCAAAGCAAGGAGATAGAGTAAGGCCCATGGAAATGCCAAGATCTGTGTTGGCATTCTTTGTGTTGCATGGTTAGGAGACGGAGTAACATCCTCAGCATGGCAGGGGGGCAAAATTATGAGGAGGAGCAACATCCTCAGAAATACAGGGAGGCAGAGTAACATCCTCTGCAGGGTATGAAGGAAGAGCTGCATCCTCAGCAGGGTAAGGAGGCAAGGCACTGTCTTCAGCAGAACATGGACGCAGAGCAACATCCTTGGCATGGTAAAGAGACAGAGCGACATCCTCAGCAAGACAGGGAAAATAAGCAACTTCTTTAGCAGGCCAGGTAGGCAGAGCAACATCCTCAGCAGAGTAAGGAGGCAGAGTAACATCCTTTGCAGGAAAGGGATGCAGAGCAACATTTTTAGCAGGGTAGTCAGGAAGAGTGACATTCTCAGCAGTCTAAGAAGGAAGTCCAGCATCCTCACTCGGACAGAGAGGCAGAGCAACATCCTCAGAAAAGTAAGGAGGCAGAGCAACATCCTCAGCAGGGTAAGGAGGAAGAGCAACATCCTCAGCCAGGTTGAGAAGCAGAGCAATGTCCTCAGCAGGGTAGGGAGACTGAGCTACATCCTTAGCAGGCTTAAAAAAGCAGGATCTCGATCTTCTCTGATAACAAGAGACAACCATTTGTAAATCATGTAAGTAAGTCAGAGATGTTTGTTTCTTGTAAGATTTGATCAGCTGCACACATGTTCTTCGACAAACATTTTATCAATCAGGATGCTGCTGTGCTTTAAATTCATCTTTTTCTCAAACAACACTTATCTGATACCTTGAGAAATAAAATTGCTCAGTAAAAATCCCTTTGTTGCCTGTATAAAATTTGAATGTATACTTGATTAATTGTTACATTATTTTAATTAGAAATGTATGCATAGACACACTAGACGAAACCCAGCATCATATATACTGTTTGCAAGCTGACTTTCTTTTTAACGCTCTTCATTCTGACCCACATAAAGATCACTTGCATGCCACGGTTCTCTTTCATCGCACAAACAGCTCCCTAATGGCCGTGACTCATTCAGATCATACTTCACACATTTTTTTTAATCTTCTCAAAAGAGAAAGAAGACAAACAAATAAATAAATAGATAAATAAAGTCTGGCTTTCTGGCCTTTTTTTCCCCTGCCTCGGCCTCATCTCTTAACAGCATTGTGGTTGTTTAGATCATCTGAAACATTTCAAAGAGGTGCTAGCGCTCCCATCCTTCCCCTGACCTTTCTGCTACAAAGCATTTAGTACACCATGAATCGCTCATATGCGTGTGTGTGTTTGTGTGTGTGTGCTCACTGCCACCGTTCTGGCAACTATACAACAACAACAGTTTAACAATTTTTTTCATTTCATAGAATTTGGCTTCACACGCAAAAACATCATTTTGCCATCATGGATTTGCTATGAAAATCACCAGGCAGGCACACACATACACAATGAAACTGTACACAATGCTTCCTCTCAATACGACAAAATTTATGCATCTAAAATCTAGCATGCTATCTCAAAAAAAAAAAAAAAAAAAAAAAAAAAGAAAAAGAAAATATGATACATTTGGGTTTTCTGCATAGAATATCCTGGAACAAGAAAGTGTGATTGTACATTATATGTTAATTAAGCACCACTGCTCTAATTTTAAATAAATATCATTTTTGTTTTGCTTTGGATCATCTGACAAAATACATTAAAAATACAGTACTAGCTGACTAGCCTGATGCTAGATAATGGAATTTAGGTTTTCTGACAGAGCAAAACACGAGAGTCTTTCATTAAGGCATCTATTTTAAATCCCTGCTTTTTTAAGATTGAACATGATGCCACCCTGAGCTTTGACCTCCAGGAATAAATCATGCTAACTGTGGGGTTTAGCAGCTTCACAGCCAGGTGACGTTTATCAGGTTCCAGCTAATTAAAAATGACCTAAAACAAGTTAAATAATTTAATCACATGCATTTCCATGTGGGATCAATTGGATTTGAATGTGTAAAAAACTAAATGAAGTGCAGTAATTAAGCACAGCAGTAACATGCTAACTTCTGACTAACTTCCACGAACATGCAAGTGACAAATGTGTGAAGTCATGCGAATTATCATTTCTTTTTTTAATGAATTGAATAGTTCAAAGAATTTGTCAAATGCAGGAATTAAAGAGGATGAGTGCTTGGTTTGCTATGACTGAATCTAGCTTCTGTATCACATGGTCTGGTTTGTATTCATTTGCTAGCAATGCTGGCATCATCATGACCTCATTTATAATCCAAACCCAGGAGATCATTTTAGAATATTTTTTTTAATCTGTTTTGATCGCTGTATTAAGCTTGATTATACAACACTGAGTGCACATTTGTGCCTTTCAGTTATGATGCTATAGAACACAGGTCCCCAACCACCAGCTGTGGACTGTTATCGGGCTCTGAACCATTTGGCTGCACAGGAAGAATAAAAACTATGTAATGTTTAGTTTTTTCATAGTAATATACTATATATATATATATATATATATATATATATATATATATATATATATATATATATATATATACGTGTATAATGCACGTTACTGCAATTGACACTATATATAACCCCCCCTCCCCTCCCTCCCCAACATACCCACTCACTCCCCCCCAGGTGTCATCCCCACCTGCCACAGTCTTTGGAAAAAATGCCTTGAAACCTGGCCGTGGTGTAAAAAAAAGGTTGGGGATCTCTGCTATATAGCTATCAGCAGTGATGGTGCAGCTTCCAAGAGTTCCAGGAGGAGATTACCCACTCTCTCTCTCTCTCTCTCTCTCTCTCTCTCTCTCTCTCTCTCTCTCTCTCTAATACGCATAAACCTAGATTCTTTCCCACTTTCACTTTAATCCAAAAGCTGTTTATCTGTTTTATAACTCATCATTACTATTCACCAACCCTTTATTTCGCTCTCTCTCTCTGACACACACACAAAATATGATCAATTAACTACATGATAAATTCCCAGACACTCCGCCAAAACCACTAAAACACTAATCGGACGACAGAATTACACCCATCCACTCCATTAAATCAAATGAATATGGAAAGCTGCAGCATTAAACGAAACTCGTCGCTGCTCTGCATCCACTTTCAATCCCCACCTGTAACACAATCAACCACAGAGACTGAGAGGACACAGATGCAGGCAATTAATACAAATCTCTTTCTCGCTTTGTCTCTCACACACACACACACCATGATCACCTCAGAGAATCACACACATCAATCACACACTTCAGTATTAATTCATTTTAGATTGACTACCTCAAAGATATTTTCAGGCCACACACACACACACACACACACACACACACACACACACTCTTGTGAAGTGCGTTTCCTGACATAGTTCCATCTATTTGTTAGTTTGTAAGAGTTATTTGAAAAACAAAAAGTCACATGGAGTGTTTTCGATCATAGAATATCCTGCCCAGTCACTAAACCTAAATCCTATTGAACTGCTCTGGGATGAACTGGATAACAAGGTCAGAAAGAAATCTAGTGAAGAACTAGTGAAGAAAACCTTTGGCAAGTTTTTCAAGAGGCACAGCAAAGCATTTTAACTCAATATTTGGAGACACTAACTGTCCCGGTGCCGAGATTGAAAAAAGAAATGTTCCTCACACTAAGAGAGGATTTTTTAATGAAAAATAAAGTAAACCATCTATAAATGTATATATTCATGTGGTCAAAGTAAATGTAGAAAATGCTCTTATGCTAAAACATACACAAAAAATGTAAGTACTGATCACGGGGAAACAACTTTTTCTTATTTCAAGATCACGAGAAAAAGTCGTGATCACAACAAAACAACTTATGTCGAGATCACGTGAGAAAAAAGAAAGATAGTATAATAATATTATCAAAAATAGTGATATATATATAAAATAGAGTATAAAAATAGTATAATGCATGGCTTCTTCTGTACAGAAATTAATATTGAATATACTCGGACCATGTTGCACGCCCACCCGATTCACAGCACCCTTTATCACACACACTGTATGTATTTATATATATTTATAAGTACAGTATATGCCTGTACGGCTCGGACTCCAGAAAATGTTGCGAGTGTGAGAAGGTCGGTTCTTGCTATGTGTACAATTAAATAATTGATGTATACCGAACAAAACTGCATTTATTACAGGTTGTATTATACGTATACACTGTATATGTTTCTAAAATTCTGTATGTATATGTTTACCAAATTCTAACGTCTGCCATTCAAAGAATAAACAGTTCTGAAGGACCATCATATACAATAATTCAGGACACTATATGGGCAAAGGTTTGTGAACACCTGACCCTAAGATTTCTATGTGCTTTCTGAACATCACATTCCACATTAAGTTCTCACTTACTGCTGCAATAACCTCCACTCTTCTGGTAAGATGTTCCACTGGATTTTAGAGTGTGTGGAGCCACAAAGGTATTAGTAAGGTAATGTTAGGTAATGATGTGTTGGAGGTGAGGATGCCTGGGGTGCAGTCATTGTTAAAATTCATCAAAGGTGTTCAATAGGGTTGAGGTCAGAGATCAGGCCACTCAGGATCTTCCACTCCAACTCATGTAAAGCTTATCTTCATGGAGCTGGTTCTGTCACAGGGATATTGTCATGCTGGAACAGGTTTGGGTTTCTGAGTTCAAGTAAATGGAATATATTTAATGCTACAGCATTTAAAGACATCCTACACAATTATGTGCCTCCAGCTTTGTGGTTAGAGTTTGAAAAAGAATCCAATATGGCTGAAAAAACCGGTGTCCCAATACTTTTGTCTATATAGTGTACAAGTTTTTCGTTCTGTATGTGGCCAAAAAGTTCTGCTGGTGAATTTAGTGAAGTGTTCAGCAGTGAAAGAATAAATGCTGATAAAATCTAAGGTCAGGACATTGCTGTAGTGCCTGCAGGGATGTTTAAAGCCTGTTTAATCAAACGCTTCTCTGCTTGTCAGGAATCAGCCGAGCCTTGTCTCATGTCCTTCGGCAGGTGGCAGGGATTTTTTTTCTCTGAGATACGGGAGTCATAAAAAACTGTCATTAGCAGTCATTAATAAAGCCATCTGCATTCATCCTCTAATTATGAGAGGTTTTATCCCTGCATTTTTTCTTGGCTCGGATCGGGACATCATTTTAAAAACTCTCAGGAAAAATTTCTGGAAAATGAACAGATGTGGGGTTCTCCTTGTTAGAGAGAGAAATAGAAAATGAGGTAAAAAAAAAATAAATAAACACTAGAATAAAAACAGGATAATTTAATTTCATATTAAAAGGGGAAAGGTGAAAGTGCACACATTAGAAGATGAGAAAGTATTAAATTAAATGTATTAGAGGTAAATCTATTAAAACTGGTGAAACTGTTCAGCACAAGACTGTACTCATTACCTGCAGTTACACAGAATATATATATATATATATAAATATAAAACTTTAGGTTTTGTTATTCCTCAGTTTTCTTATTGTTTTTTCTCTGTTTATAAGAATGCTTTTAAAAATAGAAGTGTGAACAAAATGGAAAGTAAATGAACAGCACAAAAATCCAAATCAAATCAATATTCCGTATGACCACACTTTGCCAACAAAACAGTATCACTTCTTCTAAGTACTCTTGCACACAGTTTATGAAGGATTTCGGCAGGTAGCTTGTTCCAAACATCTTGTTGAAATAGCCACCGATCTTTTGAGGATCTAGGCTTTCTCAAATCTTTTTGTCTCTTCATATAATCCCAGACAGACTTGATGATGTTGAGATCCTGGCTCTTTGGAGGACAACCTTATCACTTCCTGGACCCCTTGTTCTTCTGTATTCTGAAAATGGCTCTTGATGACGTTGGCTGCAGAATACATTTGGGGCCAGTCAGACATCTCTCTAATGGTACATCATAATGGATTAGTATCTCAGGTTTTGTATTTTTCCTGTGACTATTCATTTGATAAAGAAATTACTTTAAATTACACCAAAATGAAATCAGTGAAATTACATCATTTGATTTGGCAATTCAATCCACTGAAACTCACCTGTTGGTGACTGGTATGCCCATTTGTTAAAAGTGTTCAATAACTAGAAATATACAGTTGAATTCCATTAAATTGGAATTGCTTCAGGAACTCCAACACACTTCCTTTCTGTCACTCAGGTGATGTCAGGGTGCAGGTTTTAACCAGCAAGCACGAGAGGAAGCAGGAAACGGTGTTAGCCTCGTCTGACCTTCCAGCCCGGAGCTCCTGAGTGCAATTACCTGTGAAGCAGCGCAAGAATGACAGGGTATAAATACACACAGGAGTAAATCGCACCATCTCTAATGGACGCTGGCCAACATGTTAGTGTGCCTGAGACAGGGGGAATAAAGAGAATGAACATGGTGGCACTCCTACTGTGAAGAGCTATTGAACTAATTATAAACACTTTTATTAAACCTGCCCAAGCAGAAGCTACAAAAAGGCTCGAATCTTTCAACAAACTATGATCCCATGTGCTTTGTATTCGGTTTATAGAATGCCTAATTATCTTATCTAAAAACATGGTTTTATTCTATCTATTATATTCTTTTTATGTAATTTCAGTTTCATTTTTTTTTATTGTAGTTTCTATTTTTATTACATTTGAACTTTTACTGCAATTATTTTCTAATTCATTATTGTAAAGTTTCTCATATTCCTCTATTCCATTTGTACTTTTCCATTTTTTTAATCCTTTTTATTCATTTGTGATTATTTCATTGCAGTGCTGCGTATGAGTATGTGCGTGACAAATAGAATGTAAAATTTCGAAATTAAAATTGAAACGAGGTGTTTCTGACTTACATTGTAAAAATGGATGGAGTCAATGCAAAAAGAGACAATTATTACAAATACTAAAAGACAGGAGGCGGAACTGGAGGTAGCAGAGCTGAAGATGTTGAGGTTTTAGGTGGGAGTGATGATGATGGACAGGATTAGAAATGAGTTTATTAGAGGGACAGTGCATGTAGGACGTTGTAGAGACAAGGTGAGGGAGGTGCGATTGAGATGGTTTGGACATGTGCAGAGGAGGGACATCAGTAGGAGAATGCTGAGGATGGAACCACCAGGAATTTCATTTAATAAAAGTTCAAAAAAATACAAAACAAAAAGAGTAAATAACCTGAAACCTGGGGACTGGTCCTCATTCGTGGATGAATTAATTAGCCAGATTTTATTGTTGATCATGTGACATAATCTGGATCTGTTTGGTTCTTTGAAACTCATCCTGGAAATGGTGTCAAAGCAACAGGTCTGTAAGCTCAAACCTGCCCGGAGAGCAGATATGATTCATGTAAACAGGATTAGATCATGGATTTATAAATGGAGGTAATCTGGGAAGTCTGTCGCAGACACGTTTTCTCCATTCTTACAAAAACAACCTGGAGCAAGAATTATAGAGGAGTTTTCCTAATTCAACACATGATGCAGGATAAATTGGATTTATTAGATTAGCATGGTAGTTTATTTATTTATTTATACAAATAAAATTGAGTTTACAAGTTCTAGTGGGTCAAATTGTTCAGGTTTAATTAGAACTCAAATAATACTTTAATATTTTATATTGAATAGAAAAATAAATAAAAAAACATGGGAAACTATTTCGCATGTGATTTCATTCACCCAATTGATGACAATAATCACTAACTACGCATCAGATCGAGACTGAGAAGAAGCAACTCGGCAAAAAGTCTGTAAAAATCGTCCAAAAGTTTCTCGTTTATGAAGTATGATTCTATCAAAACAGTGAGATGTGGAAATGGAGATGGAGAGAGGGAAAAATAGAGACATTGGAGGAGGAGTGAAAAAGAGACGGAATTACAACAGCTGAGAAAAAGAGAGAGAGAGACGGGAAGAGAGAAAGAGAGACGATTGTGAGGCAGAATGAAGGGTCATAAAAAAAGACAGGGAGCGATCATTGTTCAGAGTTTCCATGGAAACGGGTTCTCAGGGGTGGAAGGAGGGGAGGGAAAGGGTTCTGTGCTTGGCAAGGAGGATAGTGACATTTTGGAATGAATGCGAGTTCCCACAGGGCAGGTAATAGCACACCTGAACAATGCAGGCCAGAACAACAGCGCCGACCACACAAAAGGACGACTTCACCTCCGCCGAGTGAGACAAATCCCCACTTACCACATTGGCCTTCTGGGACACGAGTGCTTTATCATGCAAAGCAAAAGTTGATGGAGGTGGAAAAGAAGGCCGGCTGAGCTGGAAAATGGCTCTCCGTTCGATGTTAAACACCCGAAAGAAACGGGATAAAGGAGCGCATGCAGAGGAACCACACACGATCGACCAAATCCTCTACCAACAAAAGACAAATAAACAAGGAGGATCTGCAGACTATCATGACATACTGTTGGTGGCACAATTTAGATAATACCAACACACACACACACACACACACACACATATCTGCATTCATTTAAATTTTTCTATGGATCAAGTCTATAATGGTTGCTCAAACAACCACAACATTTTTCATCAAAAAATTTACAAAATCTACTGTTCTGTTGTTTTTTCCTTTCTGATTTTGTACATTTGTACACATGTACATTACAGCACAGTGATTCTTTCTTTAGATGTCTTAGCGATGTTAGGAAACTGGGATCAGAGCACAGGGTCAGCCATGATACAGTGCTCCTGGAGCACAAAGGGGTTAAAGGCCTTGGTCAAGGATCCAAAAGTTGCAGCTTGGTGAAAATGGGGATTTAAACCTGGACCTTCTTATCAGTAAACCCAAACCTTAACCACTGAACTTGACTCAAGACTTAAGTTGCAATAAGTTGAATGAAAGGATTGAGGAAGATGCAGATAGTTCAGTCAATAAATGCAAAGCAAAAGCAACTGTATTTGTTAATCCACAATGTTACAAATCTTTTCAAAGTTAAGATTCCCTATGCAAAAATAAATCATTCAGGTTTTCCAAAAAACACAACAGTGTGTGGTACAAATGCCTTGTATACTTTAATAGGCAGAAAAGGAATGAGACACAGGTGACAGCAATAACACTAACAACAGACAGTGAGAACCACATCAGGAGGGAACAATGTGAAACTCTATTCAATTCAATTCCTTTTTATTTGTATTGCGCTTTCAACAATGAACGTTGTCTCAAAGCAGCTTTTCACAGATAATGTGTGTTCTTTATCGCTTTCAAAAAGCTAAGTTTTTGTTGAAGGAAAACGCAGTGTCAGTGTGGACGCAGGGACAAAACTGAGAGAGAATCGTTTTTCAGGCGAAAACTTAGTTTGGACATGACCTGAAGTAGAGAAGTGTGTAGGCGGGGCTTTTATCCCAGTCCATTTGTGTATATTAGACTTTCACATAGCCCCATCACACCTCTGTTTAGGAAAGCTTGATAATAACGCTAATGAGCTGAACTCTGGGTTTTTGATGCTTCCTTATCGATCATATCGAGTGTTTAAAAAGCTCTTATTGCAAAGCCAAAAACGAATCCTGGCACCGAGAGACATGACTCTAAGATCCTAGATTAGAGTAAGAACTCTGTTAAAAGAAAATACTTTGTAAACATCTAACCATAAGATTGACATGTACTTTTTAAACATCCAATTCCACATTTAGTCCCAATTTGCTCTTTAATGTCCTCCACTCTTCTGATGTTCCACTAGATTATAGGCTGTGCTTGTAGAGATGTGTGAGATTCATTCCGCCACAAGGGTGTTAATAAAGTCAGGTACTGATGTAGTTGAACAGGTGTTAAATAGGGTTGAGGTCCAAGGTCTATAGGAGGACAGCCAAGGTCTTCCACGCCAACCCATGTAAAGCAGATCTTCATGAAGATGGCTTTGTGTACAGTGGTATTGTCATTTTGGAACAGGGTTTGGGTCTCCTAGGTCAAGTGTCCCAATACTTCTGCTCAATATCTTTTCTATTAGATGGTATCAAAACAAAACCCGCTGTTCTAAAGAACTAACCAAAACCTTCTGACCAATCAGAATCCAGAATTTAACAACACATATTCTATCAACCAGAATATGTCCGGCTCTGAGAGTTTCTCACACAGTCACACAGATTTCTTATATCTTCTTCATTTCTTTTCAGTCTCCTTTCCTCCAGATGTGTGGAGAGAGAGATGGAGGGAGAGAGAGAAGTACACCATCCAAGCTGACACATCAAACCTTTCACTCTGAAGAGCCTGGCACACTCTTCCCCACATCTCCTGCCAATTTAGCCCTGTCCTGAGGGAAGCCCTGATCCAAACACCTCACACACACACACACACACACACACACACACACACACACACACACACACACACACACACACACAGTGAGATAGTGAGAGAGATAATCAATCTCTAAATAGCCCAAAGGCCTGAGCAGGGACACTGGGAGAAAGCTGGAGTAAGGGAAGAGGAGAGTTATAGAGTCGGATCTATCTTACTCCTGCAAAAAAGAAACCGATAAGGGAGAAAAAAGTAAGAAAATGTTTAGAACAAGTGTTTTTTTTCCCTACAGAATTGTTTGTTTTGCTCAACATGGCAGCAATGTTACCGCTCATTTCCTTTTTGTTATTAACAGACTCTGAGGGCCAAAAGTGGAGTTAAGCATCAGGGGACATGGGACTTCCTGTGTTACTGCGTAGGCTTTGCATTGTTTACTTTTACAATGATCAATAAAAACAGTCAGAAGTGCGATAATTACAGAACCAAACAATAAATTGTTTTCCAAACACATCTGTAAGAGATTCTCAGCGCTTATAATTATTAGAGGCACGTTTTTTACTATGTTCTCAACATATTTTCACATATTCTCCAAAATTTCTCAACATATTCACAACACATTCTCAACACAACACATTCTCTACATATTCTTAACTAATCAAGAAGTTTTTAACATACAGTACACTATATTGCCAAGTCAGCATTTTTACAACAAATCAATACATTCTCAGCATGTTCTCAACACTATTCTAATACATCATCAGCATATTCTCAACACTATTCCATCATCAGCATATTCTCAACACTATTCCATCATCAGCATATTCTCAACACTATTCCTCATCAGCATATTCTCAACACTATTCCTCATCAGCATATTCTCAACACTATTCTAATACATCATCAGCATATTCTCAACACTATTCTAATACATCATCAGCATATTCTCAACACTATTCTAATACATCATCAGCATATTCTCAACACTATTCCAATACATAATTAGCATATTCTCAACACTATTCCATCATCAGCATATTCTCAACACTATTCCAATACATCATCAGCATATTCTCAACACTATTCCAATACATAATTAGCATATTCTCAACACTATTCCATCATCAGCATATTCTCAACACTATTCTAATACATAATTAGCATATTCTCAACACTATTCCATCATCAGCATATTCTCAACACTATTCCAATACATCATCAGCATATTCTCAACACTATTCTAATACATAATTAGCATATTCCCAACACTATTCCATCATCAGCTTATTCTCAACACTATTCTAATACATCATCAGCATATTCTCAACACTATTCTAATACATAATTAGCATATTCTCAACACTATTCCATCATCAGCATATTCTCAACACTATTCCAATACATCATCATCATCATATTCTCAACATTATTCTAATATATCATTAGCATATTCTCAACACTATTCTAATACATAATTAGCATATTCTCAACACTACTCTAATACATCAGCATATTCTCAACACTATTCTAATACATCATCAGCATATTCTCAACACTATTCTAATACATCATCAGCATATTCTCAACACTACTCTAATACATCATCAGCATATTCTCAACACTACTCTAATACATCATCAGCATATTCTCAACACTATTCTAATACATCATCAGCATATTCTCAACACTATTCTAATACATCATCAGCATATTCTCAACACTATTCTAATACATCATCAGCATATTCTCAACACTATTCTAATACATCATCAGCATATTCTCAACACTATTCTAATACATCATCAGCATATTCTCAACACTATTCTCAACATATTACATTCTCAACACATTTATAAAACATTCCCATCATATTCTCAACCCTTTTTAACATATTCTCAGTACATTAACACATCAACATTTTCTCAACACAATCTCCAAATACATAACATTCACAACACAACAACATATTCTCTTTGTCTTTGTCTCTCTTTGTATTTTTCTTTCACTCTTTCTCTCTCTCTCCTCTCTCTCTGTATCTCTCTCTCCCTTTCTCTCTCTCTCTGCAGCTTAAATTTGAAAGTTTTTGAATTTTTTACTAAGTCATTCTTTCTCTTTGTCCATCTCATAATCTGTCACTTTTTATTTATCTCTCTCTCGCTCTGTCTCTTTTGATTTTCACTCCTCCTGTACATGTCCTACTACACATCCGTATGCCACCTCATGGGCTTTGACAGCCACTGCTGTATGATGGATGCAGTGCTACAGGTTCAGTGAAAGTCCTTCAGAGACATCAAAATCATCCCATCAGCAGCTTTTATGTTTTGAATGTGAAGAAGGAAAATCTTGTTGTGTAGCACACAGCTTTTAACTCCTATAAACTGCAACTCATCTCTCATGGAAGTAACA
>NC_060912.1:9728657-9776157 GCF_014805685.1 Silurus meridionalis | reverse complement strand
TGCAGAAGCATTTCTTAAAGGTTTTTGATTTCAGGCTTGATTCAGTTTGATCCTCATATATGATCCCTAAGTATGTATGTATATATATAGTGTGTGTGTATTTCACTATAGCACGTAATTTAACAAAGCTGACACACGCAGGAGGATGGTCATGAATCTCGTCATGTGATTATTCCATTTGTTTAAAAGGAAATAAATGTCACTATGCAGATGTATCCAGCTGCGTAAGTATGCCGAGATGCGGGTGTATGATAGCTACGCTCCTGATGACCACTGCCCTGCGAGAGGTGAATGGAGGGCCGACGAACGATCGATACCAGATGCTATCACAGCTCCCACATAGTAATCTGATCTAATGGAGGTCACATGGCATAGTTGCTCTATTTATTTTACAAGGTACAATGCAGCATGACAGCTTTCTAATCGACCGAAATGAGGATCGGATCATCGCTAGTCTCTCAGTCAAGGCCTGTCTTGTTTTCCTGCTCCTTTCTTTCCATCCCCGGTTTCATTCACCTTTAACACCACCAGCACACAGGGTCTCTGACCTCTAGAGGGGGTTTATCGAGTGCAGCAATTACACTGCAACACAAAATGCTGTATGGACAGAGAATCTAAGTGGACTTCCACACAGGCAGACCTCGATTTGGAGGGAATATTGATAATGTCAGATCAGGCAAGTGGACCATGGCAGCATGGTACCATATCCTAGATTAAATGTTATTAGTTTTTTATTTGTATAGTGCTTTTAATGGTCACTTTCTTAAAGCAGCTTTATAGAGATAAAGAGTTCATAGTTCATGAGTTGTTTAGTAACTTCATGGATCTTCAGGCTGTTGCTGTGAAACCAAATTGTAAGAGTTTAGTGACTGCTGCAAGTCATATAAATGTGAAACTCATACTCAGGTCCGGACTGGTTCAGGAAATAAAGTAACCCACAAGTGCATGCGTTTTAGCCATTAATGACATACAGTTCTCCTGTATATCTGAAATAAAAGCACCAAAATAATAAAAAAGCTAAAATATATATTGATTCACCATCCAAGATAAAGTACGATGGCATGTAAATGCACAGGGCTTCAACAGAACCAAGAGAATCTGAAAGCAGACGAACATCGCTGTGTGAAAACCAATCTCAAATAAAATGTCTGATTGAATCTGTAGCCAATGAGCAGGCAATTTGATCCCAGCTTTTTTAAACCAGATCTGAATAGAGGATGGAAAAACCATCAAAAACCCATTGCGAGTGCGCTGATAAAAAGAATAATCACAAAAAAAAGTTCGACAGTGATCCTTTATCATTATGTACTATGTTAATGAGATCATGCTCTACATGCTTTTATTCAATACAGAATAAAAAGATACGAGAAGAAACCAGTTCTATTCTTTCCAGGATCGTGTCCTCAATCCTCCTCCATACATTTCACATCCACGATGACAAAATCAAACTTTAATCCGTGTTTTGTAATTAATTATTTACACTCGTCTCCGACTTTCCGCTCTGTTGTCAGGATATGCGGAGCATCAAGTCCCGGCGTCGCGAGAACCTGTGATGATCTCGCCGTTTGATAAGGGATTCTGTCGAAGAGAAGTCAGCAGTTATTAAGGCTCTCTCGACGACATAGTGGCAGGCTTCACACTGTGCTGGGAGCGAAGTTCTCTCTGAGGAGAAGTTCAAAAACAGCACCCCCAAACATATGCTCTCCGACACACAGAAATAACGTCTCATTTGCTTCAAGAGCGGCTTCTTGTCTGCTCTTTTTGTCTGAGTTTTCACCAAGAACATCGACGTTCCTTACAGTACCTTAATCGCAACTCACTTGAATTTTGGAGCATTTGAAATTGTGACACAGATTCAATTCATCAGCAGATTTCCATTCAATTATCATCTCGATTAAACCTTCTTTATCAATAGCACCATCAAGATCCAATTTGTCTCTGTTCTGCACTAAAGAAAACCAGGTAAAAATAAGTACTTTAAGGTCAAAATATCTGAGACACTGCACCATGAGTAACATCTGGATCATCCTTAAGTCTATATAGACTATATCTGAGAGTTCAATGCAGATGTGTGGGTTTCCTCAGGTGCGTCCTCATTACATGTCGAGCTCTACATACAACCCTAGAAGATTTTGAGAGTACCAGGTTGAAAGACTCTAAAGGAACACAATTTTTTGGTCAGGATTGTGTGGACTCAAAATCCGATCTATTTAAATTTTACCTCAGCCACTTTCATGTGTGGTATTAGATTGGATCATATCTGATAAGTGGTTATGTGGCATGAATGAGAATGAATAGATTTGGATTTGTGTGTCTTTTTAACCAAACGGAAAATTTTACATTGAAAGCAACGTCAACTTATGGTTCCATTGCGAATTTATCTAAAAACAAATTTTATAAATAAATAAATAAAAAAATAATAATCTGACTTGTGTGTGAAGCTTGTGTTAGACCATAATATTCTTCTGGTGAGATTCTCTTGACTGCATGTGCAAAAAATGATCAGCTAAAATGTTGCGAGGTGATGTTTGTAAGAAAATGATATGGAAAGAGGAGAAAAGAGGGTGAGCATCATTTCAGGTGTTCCTAAGTCCTGAGAACCACGCTGTAATGGCTGGTGGTAATTGCATGGTGTAAATCTTGCCAGGAGACACGGTCGAGCTGCAAAGTCGATTACTCAGGCATTAAACTCAATCTGAGCAGGACCTTGAAAGGGAAGATTTTCATTATAAGAGCAAGAGCATCTGCAGATGAGGACCACAGCAGCCAAGGCCAAGCTCTTTGCACCTTATTACACGACGGTGCACATTCCACACATGCTTTAAGCATCTGCTCAACATTTCTTCTCCTCTTTTCATTATGCTTTTATTCATTTTAAATAGGTTGAACGATTTCAAGAGCGGGATAAGCTGTTGTCCAGGAATCGAGCAATGGAGGCCTGGGAGAGATTGAGAATAAGAAAGGGAATCGTTTTATAAAACTATAGCAGGATGTGGAGGTGTTATTTGGTGCAAGACCAAGAATACCAAGAACAGGCTCTTCTGAGAACACCTACGTATTCGTCATGGGGTTTCCGTCCACCGGTTTTTCATGCGCCTTTTTTTTTTTTATGAAAAACTCCTACATATCACAGGGTTTTCTGCTTGGCAGAGGTGGAAATGTTGGCGTGCGAATAAAAAAAAAAAAAAACAAGATCGCGATTCACTTGTGTTAAAAGCAACATTGACTTAATATTAACCCATGAATACGCGTCGTCATGCTCTTCAGAGCTGTTATTATCGTGTCACACCACAGCCATGTTGAATACTAGATTAGGACTGCGCAGAAGGTGGCTTGTTTTTTTTTTTCCAAATCATCTCTATAATACAGGTTCATTTTAATACGCTTGGTTTAATGCTTTATTGATTCTTACTTCATTCTACGCTTACAGTGGACACTCAGAAATAGAACGAACAGAAATAAAGTGTGTGATTGAACACTTTTTGGGACCGATACAAGTTATACAATACAATACAAGAAACCATGCATTTACAGACAAACAAAAACACTTTAATGCATAAATCACTTACAAGTCGAGAGATGGCCTAGCCCACCCAGGGGTCTTAAAGAATGGTGATCAGTATGGGGTACTTTTTATTGTAATTTGATAAACGTAAAAAATTACAGTATATTTTTTACTAAAACAAAGCAATTTACAGTACAGTAATGTATAAACTATACAGTATATATGTATGCAGGAACAAGCACAAGCGCCAGTTCGCAAGTGGAAGACGGACTTGCTTCATTTCAGTGTCCAGCAATGCGTATAAAAAAGAAAAGAGACAAGAGCTAAAACAAGGCTTTGAAAAACTAAAATCTCAGAAAAAATTACGAGTTCTAACACCGTAATAATTGGACGTTTACATAGAATGTTTGCCAGAAATAAAACACCTCACAAAGTGAGATTCCTGGCAGCTTCTCAACGTATTATACGAAAATTAAATGCCTAAAAAAAAGTAAAAAAAATGTTGTCATCGTAAGATCGAGAAAGTTGAACCATTGTAACTTGGGGACTATGTGTGTAGTAAATATAGTTTTAATAAATGTTTTTTTTCTGTTATAAATTTTGATTTGTTTACATTTTGCAATCATTGCTACAATGTCTTCAGTGTCGCAGGTAAACGAGAGAAAAGCTTTGTGTATTCTCAGTAACATGGCACCATTTTATTTGTTCGTCTTTTAACTTCAATGATGTGGAATTTCCATTACGCTACATTCAGTGAAGCTCAAATAAAAATATAAACTATCTGGACAAAAAGTACTGGGACACCTGTCTTTTCCTGAACCCCAGGCCTCCTTACCTTACATCAGTACCTGACTTTACTAACACATTTATGGCTAAATGAGCAAACAATCTCCACAAGCAAACTCCAAAATCTGGTGGATCATCTTACCAGAAGAATGAAGGTTCTTATAAAAGCACATATAAATCACACAAATGTTTGCTCATATAGTGTATATATAAAGAAGTTAATACATCATTAAATCCATTACTGTTTGGGAATCAGAGGAATAAAACACTTTGAGAAATGGATTTCCACCAGTACAGGAAGTAAGAATTATGCTGCAGGGCTTAAAAAAAGCATATTTATTTATGTGTATATTGATTTTTCCCCCACATTCAGTGATTCTACGGTGTATTTAGTAACGGAGAGTTGTGACTAATGAACTTCACTGAGTCCAGACCAGTCTGAAGATGACAGAACTTTCAGTAGGATGTTTCTAAGAGTGCACAGGTCACTGAGTTCTGATGATAAAGTTTTGAGATTAAATCCCACAGTGGTGAAGTTTGTTTTCCCCCAGATTTGATCTAATAATGATTTTAATCTGCCTTTGAATTTTTCTAATCTAACCCCTGCAATGGGATTACAACAAATAAATAAAAAAGCACCTTGTGTGTGTGTGTGTGTGTGTGTGTGTGTGTGTGTGTGTGTGTGTGTGTGTGTGTATGCTTCCCACTCCCTCATGGTCCAGTGTGTTCCACCTCCCAGTGTGAGTAAAAATAGCTCAGAAGGTGGGAAAACACCCAATTTGGCAACACTGAAAGGAAAGTGAACAGATGCTTACATAGAAATCCTCCAACAGAGACACCAGAGAGATAGAGAGAGAGAGAGAGAGAGAGAGAGAGAGTGTGAGTGTGTTTTCTCTCTCCCAGCAGATGGCTGTTAGCACCCACCGCTAAAGCCATTTAGCTGATAACTCTGTGTCTTTGGCTTCATTTCTACCAGATGAATGTTTTCACCATGAGAATATTCGATTGATTTTATAATCGTTGTTGTGTCGAGGTCTCTATAATGCTGTCATGTAAATATGCAAACAGGAGGACACAAGTGCAGGTCGAAGTTGATTTATTTTAGCGAACAAATCCATAGCTTAAATCACAAATGTAGCAGAAAAACAGGCAAAGTTCAAGTGGTGTGCAAACTGGGAACTGTAAGGAAACATGAAACCAAAAACCTAAGACGAAAACAATATAAAAAATAAAACTTGGAAAATTCAGTGGCCTAGTTTCAACTAGTTTCATTTACAGGCTTTTTGTGAATGAAGGCCCTTTAAATACTGTGTTTTTGAGCATGGGTGCATGAAAGTGGGCACACCTGTGTTTAATTATTAGCGTCAAGAGAAAGCGGAAGAAGTGTGTGTGTGTGTGTGTGTGTGTGTGTGTCTGCAGGTGTATTGTGGGAGGTGGAGTTTTTCTCAGGTATATGAGTCAAGTGCAGTGACTGTTGGGAACTAGTCATTTTAGGCCGGTGTAAAAAATGCTGTAAAGTTAGAATGCTTTCTAAAATAAAGGTGTTCATATTTTATTTTTATCAATTACCAAAATGAAAAGTAAATGAACAGAAAAATTTAAAAATCCAAATCTAATCAATGACTCCCAGACAGACGGGATGATGTTGAGATCAGGAAAAACTATCCTTCCAGGACTCCTTGTTGCTCTCTATGCTGAAGAAAGTTTTTAATGATGTTGGCTGTATGTTTGGGGTCGTTGTCCTGCTGCAGTATATTTTTGTGGCCAATCAGATGCCGCCGTATACATCAAAAATTACATATTTGGTATATATTGTACATCTTGCACATATTTAAAATGTGATTTTTTTTATTATTATTACTAAACTTGAAAACATACAAAACAATGCCAGGAGTATAAAAAATGTATTTTATTTTATTTTTATTAAATATTAAAAATATTATTTTATATATTATTTAACTGAGCAGACATTATGTTGTGCATTTCCCCCCTAACCGTACAAATTAAACCAAACCTTGATGTGGCATTTTTAAACTTATATATGTTTGTAATTGTTGGTAAACTGTTGTGGTATAAGAGGAATGAAACACACTTTGGGACATGCTGTTAGAGGAAAATGACTCTCTTCTCCATCATACTATTCCATATATATATATATATATATATATA
The DNA here is from genome assembly GCF_014805685.1 of Silurus meridionalis. NCBI lineage: Eukaryota > Metazoa > Chordata > Actinopteri > Siluriformes > Siluridae > Silurus > Silurus meridionalis. Next base: position 9,769,697 of record NC_060912.1, on the reverse strand, counting down.
TATATATATATATATATATATATATATATATATATATATATATTTTATACATAGTGAAATACTGTAATATTTATAAGGACAATTTATATGTATTATTGTTGAAAGTGCATTTTGTAGTGAACATTTTGTTCACTAAAACTGCCAGACATAGGAACAGTTTCTTTCCCCAAGCAATCACCCTCACTAACAACTGACCATAATTATATTCCCTGCTCACATCTATGAGTACTGCACAGAACTGTCAGTCATCACATTATCTGTATATGTTGCACACACTATTGCTTCTATATACTATTGCTTCTATATACTGTACAAAGTTTTATAGTAAACTCTCTCATCATACCTGGCACACAATACTGTCATTTGCACTACCATGCACTCCCACACTTTATGTACATTACTGGTCTGTATCCCTATTTATTACCCACACTGTCTATACTGTCTCATATTGTCTGTATTGTCTTGTCATGTCTGTTTTGTCTTGTATAGGTTTTTATTTATGTCTGTACTTTTGAGAGTAACAAACAGCTGGAACCAAATTCCTTGTGTGTGTCAACACACTTGGCCAATAAACCTGATTCTGATTCTGATTCTGATTGTAGTATTAATAGAAAAAAAAACTAAAACTAATTTTGGATTGAGAGAGCCAATACTTTAAAGAATAACACATTCTGAGAAGGTATTTTTATTATTATTTTATGAAGTGCTATTCGTTTGTATGCTAAAATTACTGCTGCTATTTTGCTCCCTTTCCAAAATTAAACAAATATTCTGTAAATATAAATGAAATAAATAAAGCAACGAGGAGACGAGGGAAGCAAATTGTGAGGGAAAAAAAAAAATACTCGTCTGGGGAAAAATGAAAGGCTGATGCGTCAGTGTTTTGTGATATTGTGCTGTCAGACGTTCGGGCGCTCTCATTTCCCGCAGCAGAGATGATGAGCGAGCTCGCTGACAGCCAGAGCAGATTAGAAAGTCGCTCTCTCTTTTCCTCCTGACCGTGATTCCATCTGATTTCCACTGACGTTTATAAATTTAATAATGCAACGATAATTCGGTGTCAAATGACAATTGACAAATGCTGTGACCCGATGTCAGAGTAATGGGCAGGAGACCACTATTAGAGAGAGAGGGGGAAAAAAAAGAAAGCAAGAGGAGAGATTAAAATAAAACAGAAAGAAGAGTGAGAATAAGCAGAATGAGCAGTTGGTCAGTGGAGTATATAAACGGCTATAGTTACTGTATTGCTGTGTTACTGTTACTGTGAGCTCAGCCATGTTTATGCACATTTTTACCCCCTAGATCATAATATTGACATGTGAGGCCAAAATTAATATGAACATGTATGGCATTTGGCAGATGCCCTTATCCAGAGCAACATACAAGTAAGAAGTAGAGATTTGAGAGAAAGGCCTTGCTCAGGGGTCCAACAGTTGAGATCTGAAATCCAATGCTTTGACCATTGAGTTAGCACCTTCCTTGCCCTATATAAACACTAATATTTAAATAATAAAAGCACCAATTTCAAGTAAAAGCCATCCGAGGAGATGCATATTGATCAGAGGCATTGTTTATTCATATAAAATAAAATTAAGGACAAATTTCTCCACAGCAGGATCTTGTTCCTAGAGGACTCTTTATTTGTATTAACAACGAACCTCTGCTATTTCAGGAGGAGTGATGTGAAGTGCAATCAAGTCACAATTCATGCAGCTGCAAGAGTCACAGGAGGGAGGACTTTTTGTTTTTAATGACCAACTGATTAAAGATGTTGATTGTTTGCTGATTTGGATTCATACACCCCTCCTATTTTCCCATTCTGATTTTGTCATTCTGGTCTTTCAGACTTGGCGTTCTCCAGTGGCTCCTCACCTGTGAGGTTTTTGTGGGTCTCTTTCGTTTTGCATAGTTTGGGTTCTTCACAGTTTTTTCTTTAGGTTCATATCTGACCTTTTGACCTCGTTTTGGGTTTCACTTTCTGCTTGTTTATGCATCACACCTCTAAGCCATGCCTGTAGGAAGTGAAGACCTGATCTAAGACATGTTGCACTACAATAGGAGAGATTGATGTTGCGTTGTATATATATATATATATATATATATATATATATATATATATATATATATATATATATACACAGTACACTGGCCTCCACAGTCACCGGACCTGAACCCAATCAAGATGGTTTAGGGGTGAGCTGGACCGCAGAGTGAAGGCAAAAGAGCCAACAAGTGCCAAGCATCTCTCGGGGAACTCCTTCAAGACTGTTGGAAGACCATTTCAGGTGACTACCTCTTGAAGCTCATCAAGAGAATGCCAAGAGTGTGCAAAGCAGTAATCAAAGCAAAAGGTGGCTACTTTGAAGAACCTAGAATATGACATATTTCAGTTGTTTCACACTTTTTTGTTATGTATATAATTCCATATATAATTCCACACGTGTTAATTCATAGTTTTGATGCCTTCAGTGTGAATCTACAATTTTCATAGTCATGAAAATAAAGAAAACTCTTTGAATGAGAAGGTGTGTCCAAACTTTTGGTCTGTACTGTATATGTATACATATGTGTGTGTGTGTGTCGACGTGAGAGTGTTATAGAATACACCGAAAAGAATCACATTACACTCGAATAGCAGGATAATATTTCAGCAACAATGCTGTTGGAAAACTAAACCTATGGTTTTAGTTTTCTGACAATGTAGCATTATATAGTAAACACTCACTCCTACACATACACAGTCCTAGAGATGGCACTTTATTTCCATTTTCACTTTACATACATCAATTAAAACTGGAAATTCAATTCGAGTAGCGTTCTGATCCTGGAACAAAGATCAAACCTGTGATTCAGCTTCAGCTTCTACATGGGATTTACTGTGAAAACTGCTGTTACTGAAAACACCTTCTGACCAGTTACAGACCAGAAATCAACAGTGTTCTGGGGTAAATGATATGATCAACAGTGGTGGACAGTAAAAATGTAAATTTAATTTGTTACTGTATTTAAGTAGCTTTTTTGCATGGCTGTACTTTACTTTTAAATTTACTGTGTCACATTTTAGTATTTCTACTTTAAGGTAACTATATGGTTTGTGTACTTTGTCCGCCACTCATGATCTATATGTATAGTGTCATTTAAATATGCTATTTATATTGTGCTTTTCAATTATTGACCTTAAAGCAATAGGAATTGTGTGTATTTTCCCTGTGATAACTTTCGAATCACAAACTAAGTGTTGGCGTGGTCCAGCGGTGGGTTTGTGAAAGATGGGCGGAGAAGGGAAATGTGAGTGGTGAATGAAATTTTGGTCTAATGTGTGTAATGAGTGCTGTGTATTTCTGTGAGAGGAAGCAGCGATCGTGTGGAGCGACGAGGTGAGAGCTGATCACCACATCCTGCACGCACACACACACACACACACACACACACACACACACAAACACACTTACTCCTTTGAATTCATGTCCTTTGCCACCCAACCGCTTTATCCTGTGGCAAGAACACAATGAACTGCTTCACTTTGTCTCTTTCTCAAACACACACACACACACACACACACACACATACATACAAACACAAATATTCCATATGAATTGGTCACTGTTTTCATATAGACAAGTCCAAATGCACAGAAACACACACACACACACACACACACACACACACACACACACCCCAGGCTGGTGAGTCGCCCTCAGGCCGAGAGACCTCTCTGTAATTCAATTAGCGAGGCTCTGTCTCATTATGAGGATTTTGTGTGTGTGTGTGTGTGTGTGTGTGTGTGTGTGTGTGTGTGTGTGTGTGTTTTACGTCTGCCCCAGGCACATACTCACATTGAGTCGGGACAGAGGTGAACCTGCAGACTGGGAATAACAGTCACTTACTTAAGTCTGTCACACACACACACACACACACACACACACACACACACACACACACACACACACACACACACAGACACACACACATCAAAAAAACTATATCAGCAAGTTTGGTTCTAAATATGGTATGTTTTTTGAGCATCGCATTCCACATTTAGTCCCAATTTGCTCTTATAATTCCCTCCATTCTTCTGTGAAGATGTTCCACTAGATTTTGGAGTGTGCTTGTGGAGATTTGTGGAGATTCGGAGGTTCGTTTGACTACACACCCCGGCAGTCAGGTACTGATGTAGCTGACTTGAGGAGACCTGGGGTGCAGTCAGCGTTTCAATTCATCCCAAAGGTGTTCAGTAGGGTTAAAGTTCAGCGCTCTACAGCACACCATTTAAGATCTTTCTCTCCAAAGCATGTAAACCAGATCAGGGAGCTCACATTGTGCACAGGAGCATCGCCATGCTGGAACAGGTTTCGGTTTCCAAGTTCAAGTGAATGCAAAATTGTATCATATTGCATCCAAAGTCGTCCTGTACAGCTGTGTGCCTCCAGATTTGTGGGAACGGTTTGGAGGAGCATCACATATAGCAGGAGAGGTATATCACAGGGAAACAGACACATACAAACTAGAAGAGTTACAGATGCACATAACCAAACAAACACACATACAAACACACACAAACACACACACATTGCTCTTTTCCTGAACTCTGTCAATAACAGTATAATTTTAGTTAGTAAACTTGCTGCAGTTATTAATAGCAATACATGATGCTGCTAGACACGAGTTGCTAAGCAGTCGCCAAGATTGCAGTGCTCTTCTCTTTCTCTCTCTCACACACACACACACACACACACACACACACACACACACACACACACAAAATGCGAGAAAACTGTAATAAAAATGAACTCTTTCACAGTGTACAGTGGTAAGAGGTTACTTGCCTGAGAGAAAAAAAAAATCCGAAACTGTTTCACCTTTTGCAAACTCCGTGCTTAAAAGTAGAATAGTGACCCTTCTGCTCAACCGGACTAAACTCAACATGAAAATGATCTGCATTGAAAAGAAATCACTTCGTAGATGAATGTAGCACTGCAGAGTTCACACACACACACACACACACACACTGTAAATTAATTGAGCATAGAGAAAGATAAGCATGCACATACAGGGACATACACTTACAGTATACGTGCATTGTGTGGAATGATTCGCTCTAAAGACACACAAATACACACACACTCACACACACACTCACACACAAACACACATATACACACAGTAAATGAAGCATTCTGCAAATGAACCAGGATGTAAATCAATCCCGCTATGAAAAGAGGCACTGTGTTAATATAAAATACAAAGAAATGGAAAATGAACAATGCTGTATAATGGATCACATTGTAAACAAATTAGTTCTGAATGAATTGAGAAGAAAGAGAAAAAAACAGAAAGGCACACACACACACACACACACACACACACACACACACACACACACACACACTCAGTGAACGAACAATAAATATCACATTGTAAATGACTGAAACTTAAGAAACTGGGTTGAAGAGATTGAAATAGTGTTTGCCATTGAAATTTTATTTCCGTTGCACGGATTTAGACGACGCTGGCTGTAAACGACGCTATCGTTTTTCACAACAAATGAACAATTTACCGAAAAATGTTACCGATATGCAAACTGAAATCTTTTTGTTTGATGTTCTATTGATTTGAATATAATCGAATTCCAAGGATTTTTTTTTACAGGTTGAGATCTTCAGGCTGTAATTATAGAGAAGAGCTCAGTCAGGCCCGGAGCAGGAACCAGGCACAGTCTCTCCACACACACACACACACACACACACACACACACACACTTTTACTGTCTCTATTGCTCTGTGTTTTCACTGCACAGACGACGGAACAAGCTGAACTCAGGATTCAGGTTCATCTTCCACCGGTTTAAGATACGGTCGCCATGACAACAGTAAAAGTGACTGCAGCACCCGTGACACCACGGTCAAGTCCAACATGGAAGAAGTGCTCAGATGAGCACAGATGCTTTGTTGGATTACTTGTATCACAACTCAGTGGCTTACAGCAAACATCGACAGGAAAATAATTTCTATGCTTTAGATTGGTATTTATTTATAGCTCTTTCCAGAGATTTTCCGTCGAGTTTGAGTAAAATAACAACTAATCTTCTTCTTCTTCTTCTATCGGCTGCTCCCATTAGGTGGCGCCATAGCGGATCATCTGTCTCCATACTACTCTGTCCACCCTAAAGACCACCATCCGATGCTGTCTAGCTTCACTGTCCCCTTCCAACATCTACCAGTCTCCAAACTCTTTCAGGTTGCATCTCCTACAGAGAACATAGTCCACCTGTGTGCACCTTCCTCCACTCTAGTGAAAAAGATGTTTTTGGACGAAAGCATTTGTTGCTCTAAAACCTGTAAATACTGTTAAGCATTGATGAAGCCTTCAAAATATGCAAGCTGCCCATTTCACAGGCACTCATGCATTCCTATACCATCAGAGGTTCAGCTTTCTGAACTGAGCGCTAATAACAAGCCATCATTATAAAATATAGTCCTTCTTCTTTTTAGTCTAGAGGATGTGGTTTCCAAATAAAGAAATAAATTTTTTTATTTGTCTGACCACAAAACAGTTTTCCACTTTCCTCAGAACATCTGAAATAAACTTTGGCTCAGAGAGGATGGCAAATTTCTGGATCATGTTCACGCATGCCTTCTTCTTTATATGATCGAGATTTAACCTGCATTTATCAATGACACAGCAAACTGTGTTCACAGACAAGGAGTTCTAGAGGTTTAAAGAGCCCATGCCTGTCTGTCTGTCTGTCTGTCTGTCTGTCTGTCTGTCTGTCTGTCTATCTATCTATCTATCTATCTATCTATCTATCTATCTATCTATCTATCTATCTATCTATCTATCTATGTTTGTCTGTCTGTCTGCATTTGTATTGCTGATCAAGCTATTTGTCTGTTTGTTTCACTATCAGTCCTTCTGTCTGCCTGTCTCACTGTCAGTCCCTCTGTCCATCTGTCTTATGTCCCTCCTCTATCTGTCTTTCTCACTGCCAGTCTTTCTCTCTGCCCATCACACTGTCTGTCCATCTGTGCACCTGTCTCACTGTTATTCTTTCTGTTTACCCACTGTACTATTAGGCCCTCACCTGTCTCTTACAATCAGTACCTCTGTCTGTCTGTCTGTCTGTCTGTCTGTCTGTCTCTCCATCTGTCTGTCCGTCCATCTGTCCATGTTCTGCTCATTACTGATTAGGCCATTTGCCTGTCTGTTTTCTTGTCCTCTTTGTCTGTTTTGCTTTCAGTCCTTTTGTTTGCCTGTCTCACAGTCAGTCCATCTGTCTCACAGTCAGTCCATCTGTCTTACAGTCAGTTCATCTGTTTTACAGTCCCTCTGCCCACTTGTCTTACTTTTAGTCCCTCAACTGTCTGTCATTCAGTCCCTCTGTCCACCTGTCTCACTGGCATCCCTTCTGTCTGCCTGGCTTACTGTCATTCTCTCTCCCTGTCTCCCTGTTTTACTGTCAGTCCTCTCTCTCTCTCTCTCTCTCTCTCTCTCTCTCTCTCTCTCTCTCTCTCTATCAGCCTGTCCCTGTCAATTTTGATTTAGAAGATTCAAAATCTACTTGGTGTTTTTTTCTTATTCATCTTTTTTGCTCCTGTTTGTTTCCCTCTCTGTCTAAGTTCAGTATGGACGCATCCCTCGGTTTTCCTCTCAATCTAATTACTCGCTGTTCGACTTCTTTCTCCTCTCAGTGTATAAAGAGACATCACGCTTAAAGGCAGACGCCTGAAGCGGTCTTCAATAAGCTGAGCCAGGCTGAGTCAGTAAAAAAGCTCTCAGACTCTATTCATTAAGCTGCAGCGGCCCGATCAGGCCGAATTGAGACTCACTCACTTTCTTTTGCTTGCACTGAACTTAGACAGAGGGAGAAATAAATACAGGTCACCTGACACCTCCTAAATGATCAAATGGTATTTTTCAGGTGTAACACAATGCTGATGTGATTCGGCTGCATTGAAAATATCTGGAGCGGATTCTGATGTTCTGGGCCATACAATTCAGATGAAATGTATTTAGTCATTCATTAGTTAGATTGACATTATTACTTCCTGGACATTATTTCAGGAAGGGGTGACCCTGAATGGGACCCCACACATACATTCACACATGGAGGATAAATGAAGCCCAAGGAATCTACTAGCAAGCTTGTAGAAACCACAGAGCCCAGAGGAAACCCACATAGACACAAGGAGAACACAACCTTGAAGCTGTTCAGTCTCTGTAGCGCCACCCTGTCAGCCCTCATGACACAGTCTTTTTCAATAAAAAAATATGACCAAGAGCTATTATTATTTACAAAATTGAGCAGTTTTATTGACATGGCAGGCAACTATTTTCTAACAAGATTTCCGTACTTACCACTACTTACAAACAATACTCTCTCAGGATCCTCTGCAGGGTTCCATTAACTTATTTAGTCATTAATATATTTACAAAAATAATACAATTAATTACCTCTCTTTCTCTCCCTCTCTCTCTCTCTCTCTCTCTCACACACACACACACACACACACACACACACACACAGTGGAAGTCACTTTCCAGACAATTATATTCTTCCTCAACAGACACAAAAATGACAGGAAAAGCATTTGTGTGTGTGTGTGTGTGTGTGTGTGTGTGTGTGTGTGTGTTTTATTTGTCAAGTGCTCTTATGCACTCGAAAACCACACAGAGTGACATTTATAGTGTGTGTGAGTAAAAGAGAAAGAGATAAAGACAGCGAGAGGTAATCGGATGCGATGCTCACCTGTGCCCCCTGCAGGACACACTGATGAGGTGCAAAAATAGTGTTAACCAGTAGGGAAACACTTCAACTTTATATATAAGGAGTAAATCAGTGTGTGCTATCATGATTATATATTTAGTGATAGGATGGTGTTGATCTGTTTTGGTGAGGTGGGAGCTCAGTGGTTAAGACTCCGTGTTACTGATCATTAGAATGTCAGGGGTCTAACCTGGGTATCATCAAACTGCCCCTCTTGGGGACCTTCAGCAAGGCCCTTAACCCTTTGTGCTCCATGGACGCTGTAACATACGTCCATATGCCGACCATGCTCTGACCCCGGCTTCCTACATCGATGGGATATGCAAAGAAATAACAATGAATAAAGTATTAAAAAAAGGAAATCAGATGTCTATAACTTCATATACCCTTTTTTTATTCATTTATAGTTACTGCTAATATCATGTAATACCTGTGGCTTTAACGAAACAGTTCCTCACTTACATTCTAGCAGCTACAAACAGTCGCTCCCTCACAAAATTCTCTCTTTTTTAATGTAATGAAGTAAAACACATCTGGATATGTTACAAAAAAGCAATGAAGTGTAAAGAAAATGTCAGAACAAAGCTGGAGGGTGTGTGTGTGTGTGTGTGTGTGTGTGTGTGCGTGCGTACCAAGGTCAAGAGGAAGAGCAAGGCTAACGAGGTGTAAAGGGAAGAGTGTGTCCTGAACTCCCTTAGCACCTGGGTACACACAGCCCTCTCCTCTACCTCTTACAAACTCATGCACTCCACCTTCAATTGTTCTATCTATCTATCTATCTATCTATCTATCTATCTATCTATCTATCTATCTATCTATCTATCTATCTATCTATCTATCTAATACAAGTGAATCCTACAAACTAATACACATATGGTCTGGGCTTGTCTGAGTGATAGTCAAATTTTGTGTGTGTGTGTGTGTGTGTGTGTGTGTGTGTGTGTGTGTGTGTGTTTGTTTGTGTGTAAAATTATTCAACCACATTACAAATATTTATTTAAAGCTTCTTTCTTTTCACATTTTTATTGACAGCATCATCAGAATGGACTGTATATTAACTGTTTGGGAGAAAACTGGTAGTTATATACTATTTTCTCAAACTACAGTTTCTTCCTTGTAGTTTGTCTAGAAATGGTCCGCTCTGCTCTGAATCATACTTCAGAGTTTTATGACCTGAAGCAGGGCTCAGGTGAGGAAACGTCCATCCCCTTGCCAGCAGTTCACATTTCCATAACCAGTGTAGCATGCAGCCTATTTTGTAGATCTGAATGATTGACAGATTGTAAGCGCCAACATATTGTGAGTGATTAGAAACAGGTAAGCAGTTCTGGTGATGAATATTCAGAAGCACCTGTTACAAACCGAGCTCTGTCTTTGAAATAGGTACATGGCTGAAGCTCGGGGAGTGAGAGAAAGAGCGAAAGCAGAGAGAAATCCTAACATTTTCTCCCAAAAGAGCAGTCAGGAACAGGAAACAGTCTGTTGGAGAGAAACTCTCTTGATGTGCCACGTTCATCTGGTCTTCAGCAATTACCTCCTGGCTAATTACTCTATATCCCTATGTACTGCTGCTGCTGTTGCTAGTGATGATGATGATGATGATGATGATGATGATGATGATTGTGATGATGAAAATTATGTTGTTTTCACTCTGCTGCCATTCTCAGTTTTGAAACTGATGTGGTAGTTGAAGATAGATGACAAAGTGAACTCTGAGATATTTAATTCTTTTACATTTGAAATGAGTTCTTAAAATGTAAATAAAAAATCTCACTAACACTTCAATGTGATAAAGGAATGCACTTGGTCTAATAAATGATCTTTTTTTATAGTAACAACCATAATCTCTGCTGCTTTATCAGTTTGTGGTTGCACCTATTACTGGCCTAAGTGCAAGTCCAGATACTGCACTTCCACTGACCCAATTACCCAAGCCTTAGGAGAGGTGGAAGCTCAGTGGTTAAGGCTCTGGGTTACTGATCTGAAGGTCAGGGTTCAAGCCCAGGTATCGCCAAACTGCCAATCTTGGACCCCTGAGCAAGACCCTCAACCTCTGTGCTCCAGGGGTGCTGTATTATGACTGACTCTGTGCTCTGACCCCAGCTTTCTAACATCCCTGGGATATGTGAAAAAAGAATTTCACAGTGCTGTAAAAAGTACATGTGACAAGTATAAATACAAGTATCTCAGGTTTGCTGTGAGTCCCACCGACTCTGAGGTTCTCAGGTGTAATAGAGTCTGTGGCGGTTTGAAAACAGAGAGGATGGGAGTAGTGCAGAAAGAGGTGTGCTTTCATTCAATTTTGTCTCTCACCCAAGTTATTTTTTTGTATATTGCTTGACAACTGTTATATAACTTCGATTTTTTTAGAACAGAATAATTCACCTGTACATTAAGACAGCACTTTTCCGACCATGACAGCAGTCTCTGGCCTTCTAAAAACCGGTAGATTCCCCAACATGTCTCAAAAAAAAGTTGGGACAGGGCAACTAAAGTCTGAAAAAAGTAAGTTTTATTATAACTAAACAGTTGGAGAAAATGTTTACAACTAATGAGGTTAATTGACAACAGGTCAGTAAGATGATTGGGTATAAATAGGGTATATTAGAGATGCAGAGAATCTCTGAAGTAAAAATGGGTAGAAATTCACCAATCTGTTTGACTGAAAATTGTGGAACAATTTAAAAATAATGCTCCTCAACATAAATTTGCAATACAGTTGAATATCTCATTATTTACAGTATATCATATCATAAAAAGTTTCAACAAACCTGGAGAAATCTCACAGGATCTTTGGGCCCTCAGGAGGCACTGCAATTAAAAACAGTCATGATTCTTTAATGAAATCACTGCATGGGCTCATTAACACCTCCATAAATCATTGTCTGTGAACATGGTTTGCCACGTCATCCAGAAATGCAGGTTAAATCTCTATTATGCAAAAACATGATCCAGAAATGCCACTATCCTCTCTGGATCAAAGCTCATTTAAAATCTACTTAAGCAAAGTGAAAAACTGTTCTGTGGTCAAAAAATTCGAAATTTAAATTTATTTTTTGAAACCATGGACAACACGTCCTCTGGACTAAAGAGGAGAGGGATTTGGCTTATCGCTTCAAAAAGCTACATCTCTGATAATATGGGAATAGATTAGTCAAATTAGTCATTTTGTTTTTATTTACATTTTACACAGTGTCCCAACCTTTTTGGAACTGATTGGTACAAATTTGCTTATTCTACACCCTAAAAAATATTCAGGTGATACCAATTTGTTACGCTTCAGTACTCATTGTATTGCTCCAATCAGGGAGGAGTGTCTAAAAAATACCAGTTTGCACAACTCATTAAACAATTAACTAATAAAGCACTTACCTGCCTACAGCCATCTGCTCCCAATGAAGAAAGCATGCCTCAGATGGATTCTTTCTTAAGCCTTTTCAGCAAGTTTTCAACCATTCTCTTAAGGATTAAAAAATGGCTAAATAACCCCTTATGCTTAGGCAATGTGGCTAGAGTTCATGCTAACATTTCACACACTAAATACTTGCAGCAGCTGGACCTAACCACTTCTCATTGAAACAAACAGGACTCTGGATTTTCTCACTGAATTTACATTTAACGAGGACCAAATCTCATTAGACCCCATCTTGACCTCTCTATCTGGCTTGATTTTATACATGTATATTTATGGCATTTAGCAGATGCCCTTATCCAGAGCCATGTATGAAAGTGCTTTGAAGTCTCTATTAATGAATAAACCAACACTTGTTCACTAAGTTGCTGGTTTAGGATACCATCCTCCTAAACTCTGTATATATAGATCACAACCCCCCATTCTGTTGTAATGTCAACCCCACCAACTCCCCTGCAGTCGATGAATGGTTCAAGCTGAAAGTGCAAGTATGCACACGAACACCTAGAACAAATGGCACAGGAACAAAAAGGTAATCTGTTTTGCTGACTAATTCGAACCAATATTTGATAGCCAATAGTATGGAGATGGATGATCTGCTGTGGTGAAACCCTAACAGGAGCAGCTGATAGAAGAAGTTGAGAGCCACTAGTTCCAGCAATAAGAAAAAATCCATACAGATAGTTTTTCCGGCTTGCAGTCAGTTGTCATTACGAGAGCAGCCTCTAGAGGCGACTCACTGACACCACGAGCTGTTTGTTTTTACACAAGACTGTGCGCTACACGGAGAGTGCAAGGTGCAAAAAATATGCTATTACAATAATGATTTCTATTTTATTAATTATCATTATATTTATTATTTATTATAGTCATATTTATTTAATTTTGTAAATTGTTATGGGGTTACTGGGGTTTTTTTGTATTGTTTTTTTTTTTTTTTTTATAAAGCTCAGTAATATTTTACATAAAGAGTTATGTTTGTTTGATTTTTAGTTTCTATTATCCATTTTAAAAACTATCAGTTGATTAATTGTTATCAGCAAGTACGATCCAACCAAGCTTTCGGGACCGATCCACTATTGGTCGAACTCAGTAATCTGTAATGACCACCAAATTACCTTGTATTCCATCAACTACAACACTTTGGTACATGTTATTGCAAGACAACACTGTAAATAACCATGACGTGTTAAAAGTAACCATCATTGATTACACAGTAGTTAATTACATTTTTGTGACTATCAATACAGACACTAATCTGTTGAAAGGGTAAACAACTGTAAAATATTTTTGGCTAGATGACATTAAATAAGAGAAATAAAGCACACACACAAGTAAACGAAGAACTTAGAGGAAAGGTTAAAGAGAGAAAGGTGACACTGTTATTGTAATCAGGACTGTGCAACTCTATCATTTGGAATAATTAGTGACATGTTCATTGCCGCTGGCTGCCGAGCCATTTTCACCTTGAAAGATAGAAAAAAGTGGGCCCTAGTGACTAGAGACTGACCTCACTCTCCCCGATCTTTCCTATAGTCTTTGTGTGTTTTACAATGCGTGCCTGGAGGGCTATAACCCTGCGAATCCTCGCTTCAAGTTACAAAGTCACCATTATTACATTATTACACTGGGCCATACCATAAACCTTTATCAGCATGCAGCCTTGGGACATAGCATAACCGTCCTTTCTCACCTCTCTGGGGGCTTCAAACAACACACCATTTAAAAACGGAGCATTTTACCAGCTATCCGAAAGTGACCTTGTAACAAAGTGGAGCCCTCACACACTTCCATCTCCCAACTGATTGTGTTATTGTGTTATTACATAAGTAGAAAGAGCAAAGAGTCCATTCGTATTTTTGCTGAGTATTAAAAAGGATAAGGTTGATTTGAGGGTCATGAAATCTACGACTTCTATAGATAGCAACAAAAAAGTAAAAAAAAAATATTATATTTATTTTTTAACACTAGCAGGTGATTATACTCGGTTGTTATTTGCTTAACTGTATTATTCATAATAAATATTCCGACAAACATTGTATAAAAATCTACTTGAATGGTAATAAGTTAGAATATTGTAAGAAATGGAATGTTAATGACTAACGCGATATTAATTTTAATATTAAATGAACAGGGAATTTTTCATTGTAAGTTATTTCTAATGCTTTATACAGAATTTCATTTATTTGTTAATTGATTTAATCACCATTATATCAGCAGATTTGGAAAATTTCTCAAAATCAGACTGTTACTAGTAAAGCTCAAAGTTGAACTCAACAGAAGGCTGCGTTGTATAAAAATAAAGACCCTTCCAGGATTTTACATTTTAATCATTTCAAAAACATCAGGAAATGATATGTTCATTTACACAATTACTTGGTTAATTCTAACAAAATGGTTTCCACCATGACTGTTAATCAGCATTAAAAAATAGTACTTGAACTTCTTATTTTGTTCGGAAAAATTCTGACATCATGACGTGTCATTTGCGATGAAAGCACTTGTACTACATTTATAATTTGCTATGTGTACGTTGCTATATTGTTCATTCAACACCAACACTTTGAGTGATAATCTGATCCAGGGCACATCTGCTCCACTTATAATACACTTTAAGTCTTTAATCATTTATTTATTTAAATAAATCATTGTTGCAATATGGCATTCTATAGTTTTTTTGTGCATTTGCAACCAACACACAAATTTCAGTGTGACATATTGCGATTACATTAATTTTATACTTTTTGAATTTTATACTTCTGGACCAGACTTTCTACTGCTCCTCACACAAGCAAATATTATGCAAGAGAAAATCAGTATCACACGAAACAGAGACTTGCCTCTGCTCTACACAAACTCCTCCATGCTCCTCCACAAAATCTCTGAATAGCACTTTGTCATATCTCCCAGAAGTGGATTCAATGTTGAGTCTTGTCTTCCTCAGACCATACTGGAATGTTTTCCTTGCCATAATAGCCACTGGCTTGCTCATCAGGGATAAAGATATATGGACTGATTTATACATTTTAAAGTTATAGTCGTATTTGATTTAATTATTTTAAGCTGCGTTGGGACAATGTCCATTGTTAAAAGGACTTTACAAATACAACTAAATTGAAGTAAATCAGTAATATTGCATATTTTGTAAATAAGAGATATTAAACATTGTTGACTATAATTAAGTAATATTGTACATGTTGGTCAACAGAATTGAGAGTAAGATGGTAAACACAAAGGAAAGATAAGTATTAAAGAAAGAAACTATAACCTGAACATGAAGACTGTGGAGAACAACAACAACAACAACCATGAAAGACAAATGCAAGACAGAAAATGCTGTTAAGGGAGAATCTATAAACAAGTTCTAATCAGCATCACAACATCACAATTTCAATGTTAAATCCTCAACTCTAAATCCAGTCCTGTGGCTGTAAGTAGGAGAAAAGATGCATCAGTTAAACAGTTGAAATGAAGTCTGTTTGTTCGTGTGTTTTATGGATACAAATATCAGACGTGGCACTCTGAAGAATTTGTTTAATCTTCCTTTCATCTTTTTCAGATTTACAGCCAATCGTTTTGCTAAAACATTTACCATGACATCCACAAACACTACAAATCAAAATGTATTCACATCTCCCCTGCCATCTGATTGCATCTCTTTTGTCCTTCTGAACGTTCTCCTCTTCAGTTGATTGAGCATATTGCACTCATTTCTAGTACAGCCATCTGTGAGCAGTTCCCATGGTACTTCCTGTCACCTTTTACTTACCTTCTGCTCAGCTGCGTCCTTACATTCTGCTCATCACCTGAACGTCTTGCATGTGTTTATCTGTTTCTCCTTTATTTAAGGTCATGCTGTTGTTGAAGGAAATCCCTATCACCCCTTGCCTCACTTGTGCCCTTTAAGCAAACAGATCAATCACTACCTGTTTTCCTCACTGTCAACTTTTTCTAGTCCTTGGCTAAAAATAGACCCCTGTTCAGTCTCTCTGCTGCTGTCACCCCCCGAGTCACCACTGACATTTACCCTCTGACTTTGGTTTCTGTACTTAGTTGTATTCTGTACTCAGTTGTTGTGTTGACTTGAACTGAAAAACGCAACTTCATACACCTAATGGGACAAAAAGCAGGACTAGCGTTAGCATCAGGAAAGCTAGGTGGATGATTTAAACACTTCAGAATCTCAAGGAATTTCTGCTCTTATGTTGTCTGTAGTACTGGACATGAGACTAAAAATAAACCAATCAAAACAAAGAACTTTGAATAATGTCTTGGTAGACAAGCATCACTGTGAATGATCCGAATTATATTTCAAAATAACCCTCAGTACACCTAACAAAGACAAACTGTTAGAACCCTAAATATCGAATTTGGACTCATCAAACCAAAGGACAGTTTTCCACTAATCTTTTCATTCCTTGTGGTTCTTGGCTCAAGAAGGTCTGCTTGCTGTTCTTCCGAAGTAATGGTTTCATTGCCGCAATTCAGCCATAAAAACCTGACTCACGCAGGCTCCTCTGAACAGTGGATGTTAAATGATGTCTGTCACTGGAACTCCAAGAAGCATTTATGTGGGCTCTAATCTTATGTGCTGTAAATTGGTGGTTTTTGAGGCTGGTAAAAGCGGCTAGACGGAAGGCTTTCTTCAGTGCAAAACCCAAGGAAGCACACTTGGTAACCGGTAAACATTGCCAACCGGTAAACATTCGCAAATTCTATGAAACCAGGTTCTGCTCATCATCTGACCTAAAACCATCTCAACATTAAAGCATAATGGTGGCAGCATCACCTTCATATATGACAACAAACATAAGCACAGAGCCAAGACAACACAGGAGTAGCTTATGTCCTAAAGTTAAATCTATTGAACATCTCTAGAGAGACCTGAAAGTGGCTGTTTACTGATGGTGCCTGGACAATCTTGAGGGGATTTTCCATGAAGAATGGCAGATGCTCTCCAGATGTCAAAGCTTGTTGCATCATACCCAAAAACACTTGAGGCTATATTTGCTGCTTTGTGAGGCTTTCTATAGAGAGGTGTGTGTGCCGTTCCAAACCGGGTCCAATCAATAAACTTTTCCACAGCCCTATAATCAAGGTGTAAAAACATCTCAGCAATGATCAGGAGAATTCAATGGCAACTGAGCTCTTTTTCAATTTTTGCAAAGAGCAGAATCCTTACAGTAAATGTACATGTGATATTTCAGGAATTTTAAATTGACAGAAATTTCTAGAATTCTGTTTTCATGTGGTCATTATGGGGTACTGAGTATAGATTAATGTATATATATAAAACATATTTCTAATATGTTAACATTTTTCTAGTTGCAGGTCATTCACAGAAACTTGTCCAGTGGATGTTTCACATATATCTTTATCTTCCTACATGTTTATTTAACTACGCATTGAAAAGTCTCCAGTGGCGGTGCTTTAAAACAGTCAAAGTGGTAAATTTAACTTCATCAGCTTTAAGATGCTTCACGCTCTGTGGTTATTTTATGTGGGTAAGGAACTATGTCTCATGAACGTTTAAGACAAATGATTAAATGTAACTGTAGATGATTCCAAAGTACAAAAAGCTTAAAATAAATTAGATCTTTACCTTCAGTTCTGTGCAGGATTTCCAAAGGAAGTGTGTCTACAGTACAATGTGACTGGCATGTGAATCAACATGCTTTAGAGAGTCACAGTAATTACAACCCCAATGAGTAATAACATGAAGCACAGAACTGCTAAATGGAAGAAAGAGAGAGAATGAAAGATAAAAAAAAAAAAAATTAAAAAAAGGAAAGACGGAGTAGGAAGACTGAGCAGCTGTTTGGAAGTCAATGGAGTTTTGGTAATAAAGTCTGTGATGGGATGTTCTTATAAACCATTGATTTCCAATAGAGTGCATTTTAAAGAGGGAGAGAGTGTGAGAGAGAGAGAGAGAGAGAGAGAGAGAGAGAAAGGGGCAAGTATTGTTATTATCAGATTACACTGAGTTGATCGTACATTCACTCCTCACACACAGAGCAGAAGGACACCCAGAGGACGAGGAGTGACCTTGTTACTCTCACAATATTATCTGTGTGACAAACACAAACACATTATCGTTATAACCTTTACTGACTTCTCTATCGCTCTCTCTCTCTCTCTCTCTCTCTCTCTCTCTGACATACAATAACATTCATGCATTAACACAGATACATTATAACCTTTAAAACACACACTCACACACAATGTTAATATTTTGTGTTTCCTTTTAAAATGTTTTTTCTTGTCACTTCTTATATCGTCCACATGGACCCTCTAACACCCCACTGTAGCAGGCCACTCAAGATCTTCCACTTCAAGCCATGTAAAGCATATCTTCATGAAGCTGGCTTTGTGCACATGCTGGAACAGATTCGGATCTCCTATTTCAACTGAAGAGAAAATTTCATGGCACCACATCCAGAACCTTTGCATTTGTGTAGCTCTGACTTTGTGGAAACAATGAGGAGAAAAACTCCATATAATATCATTCTTACCTAAATGTCACACAGGGACTAGAATGGGACTACATCTAAAATCATTTATTAAGATACAGAGAGATCATCAAAACATCCATCCGAAATGCTCAAAATATGTATAAAATATATAAATATCAATATTTTAGTAACTATTAAATATAATAGTTTAATAAAACAAAATAAAAATAAAATATATATATATATTAGGGCTGTCAAATGATTTAAATATTCAATAGCGATTAATTACATGATTGACATGAGTTAAACTTAATCGCACATTTGTGTCTGTTCTAAATGTACCTTAAATAAATACCTTTCAACTTTTTAATACTCTAATCAACATGGACAAATATTGATGCTTTATGCAAATATAATATTTATATTTATATTTATATATACATTTTGGAATGTCTACCACGTGAAAGAAGTTTAAGGGTGTAATGGCACCACTTTATTAGAGGTGTAACGGTACACACAATTACACACTGATTAATGAAACCCTGCAGGTCAGAGAGCTTTAGAAATTGCATTGTTTCAGTATGTTTTTGTTCCTTTGCTACCACCTGGTGGTCATGTCGGAAATTACTTATTTCTGCATATTTATTTAATCGAAATCAGATTCCAAAGAAAGATTTTACACAAAAATCAAATGTAAATAGTTTGAAATAAACACCTGACTACTATTTAATGCATATAATATTAATTTAAAAATCAACCGTGACAAGTATAAATCATATAATTTATGATTCAAATACTTTTGAATCACTCAGTGAACGGATCTGATTCTCACGAGTCTTTTGAGTAACGTGTGTCAGTAGAGATTCTGCCTGCTTTTGCCCTGAAATTCCACTAGAGGGCACTCACCGAATCCTTAGAATTTACCGAATAAATGGATCTCACTCACAAGTCCCTCGGATCTTGCTGTTTCATACGCTGCTGTTCCGAAAACTCACCAGTAGGGGGCAGTGCTTTCCAAATCGATTTATTGAATATATTTTCACTGTAATATTTATAATAATATTTATATTTATATTCATTAATATTCATTATTCAAAGAGTGCAAATAGTGCTTCAAAGAGTGCTTATCATTGTGAATCATTCACAGAGGTGATATTAACTTAGATGGCAGATAAGAGGATCTGATCCATAAATGTATTTCTTAGCATTGACCTGTGTTGTACATAAAGTGC
Source organism: Silurus meridionalis (assembly GCF_014805685.1). Taxonomy (NCBI): domain Eukaryota; kingdom Metazoa; phylum Chordata; class Actinopteri; order Siluriformes; family Siluridae; genus Silurus; species Silurus meridionalis. The sequence continues at coordinate 9,749,837 of NC_060912.1, read as the reverse complement.
TGAGTCATCAGCTTTGCAATCATTTAAGATAAGAACAAACCTTGGCCATTGAGCCGAATGAAAAAAGAAAACGGCATTGAGAATGTCTTACCAGACTTTACATGACGAAGGGATAGACTGAGATACAGTGCTCAGGATTTCAAGAGTGCAAAGAGGATCTTCCCAAAACTGTACTCGCAGCTGATCTGTATTTAAGTGCCGACTAAACAAATACAGTGGAATAATGTGGAAATTGTGTGTGTGTTTATGTGTTTTTGCATGGTGCTTGCATGCTATGCCTCTCAGAAAAAACAACAGCTTAGGATGCAACAAGTTGTTGCTCGTCTCCTTTGATGGCTTCAGGTAAGACTTTTTTTTTTTTTTTTGGAAAATATGTATTTTAATTATTTTTTAATTCCTTTTTTTATTTGCTTTTGATAAATAATAAATGGATCAATAATTTATTAATTTATGAATACTTACTTTTTCTTTTACTTTTTATTTATTCTAAGCAAATATTTATTAATTGCACTAATTTAAAATCAAATATAGTATATTCCACTCATTTTGACCTGAAAGTAACACAAATAAATGCGGTAGAAATGCTTTAATGCATGTACTGTAAATCTGAAATAAATATTAGATAATATTGGGTACCATACAAAAAAAGGTACACATTTTGCACCATTAGTTTGTTTTGAAATTGCATGTGGTGAAACTTTACTTTGTATTTTAGGTTCTAAAAGTTTGAAAAAGTATAAAAAATGCCACCAATTGGAAACAGCTGTGCATGCACATTAATGTTTTTGCTAAACCCTTACTGTTTACAAAACATTTACAACATTTGGCAGAAGCCCTTATCCAGCAGCACTTATAATTTTGCAATTATTTCAACTTAAAAGTTGAGAGTTAAGGGCCTTGCTCAAGGGCCCAGCAGTGGCAGCTTGGTGGTGGTAGGAATTGAACTTTTTGACAATTACAAGACCAACATTTTAGCCACTGAGATACTACATTATAGCATTACCACTACTACTTCCCATTACTGCTGCAGTGACAATAACCCATTACCCAAGACCCAAGTGTGAACCTCTATTCTGACCATTGTGACCTTTTTCTGTGCAATAAAGTATGTTGAAGGAACACTTAATTCATAATCCCAGGCAAAATGTGCACATTAAAATTACATAAAAAAATGTAGGGTAGGGTTAGGGTTAGCACACAATCCACGGTTAATAGCACTGGTACTGAATGGCAATGAATACACCATTCATTTCACACCAATGTGGAACATAAAAAAAAAAGGTCTTGGTAAAATAAGTATGGAAACAAACATTTTATTAATACTAGATTTACTATTACTACAATTACTATTACTGTGTTTTAAAATAATGGGTTCCATTTCAGGTGGGATTATGACAGGGACGTGGAAACGCCACACCTGGACCAAATGGCTGTAGACGGGGTAAAAGCCCCTTACGTGACGCCGGCCTTTTTTACCATGACCAGTCCTACTCACTTTACAATACTTACAGGTAATATCACACGCATTCTTTATAACCTCATAAAAATTCATTTATCACTGTTTGTGTCCTTCACACGAAAATCTGCTTATCTCAGCTATACTCATGTAACCTCTTTTATCAATCACAACGCTTTCTAATCTTATCAAGACATATATAATCTGCCACTAAAACAACATCTTTTGAGTAATAAACAGGATACATTCGTGCATAGCTCCAGATATCCTAAGCACAAAGAAGATTATTGCAAAGCGTAAACAACAACATTTGCCTCAAGTTCCAAATCTATTTCAAAGTTTAACTTCTGCCATGTTGTATTTTGGATTCAGATTGTTCGGAAGGTGTGAATTTTATCAGCTTTATATGTGCGTAAAATGTGCCGAAACAGCAAGAAACTTTAACAGATTGAACTCTAATCAAATCCGACACTTGTTTATTTTGCAGGGAAATACATTGAGAATCATGGCGTGATACATAACATGTGGTTCAACACCAGCACAACTGAGAAAAAGCCCTACTACCAAACGCAGTTTGTGAACGAGTGGTGGGATAATGGCAGCCTGCCCATATGGATCACTGCTCAAAGACAGGTACAAAACACAAAACATGGATCTTCTTATACAATGTTTTCATCTTTTTATAATCGCTTGATCTTGCAAAAGTTGTCAGGACTTTTCTGATCCTGATGCTGACTTGGAAATTGTCCAGGTCACAGTTTGTGAACTGTCATACAAATACCATTAAATTGTTTTTTGTTATATTGCAGAGATAAGAAATATCTTATCAGTTATCTTTTCTGAGAACGGTTACATAGAACATCATAGATTATGTCTTGTGATAACCAGCACGATTATCCTTTACTTTTAGACATATTGTAATCGCTGCCAGTCTGAGGTATCAAATCATAGTCTGGAATTCGAATAGTGGACACAATAGGCAGGTGGAAAGTCAAGCATTATTCCAGTCTCATATTACAGTACAGAAGAACAAGAACCTGAGCCCATGGTCACATGTATTTACTATGTATTGTTTTGAAAACTTTTTACTTTCATTAGTTAAATGTTTTACACAAATATCTGTACTTTCTACTTCTGACATTTTCAAACCAGACTTGATACTTTAGATTTAATCTATTTGGTAAAGTGTCAATAATTTTTTCCACTCATCAACCTATTTCCTGTCATCATGTGGCTTCTTTCAACCTACCACTGGTGTGTCATTTAATGGTTCTCACGGTCCAAAGACGTCGGCTAACAGCAAGCAAGTCAGAAGGAAACAAGAAGTATGGGGCTGACGTGGATGAGAACAGAGACATTCCTGATCACCTGATCATCATAATTTTTTCTCTGTTTGTGTTCTATATTGTGGATGTTCATCCTGGACATGCATATTAGATAACAACAATAAAAATTCGTTTTGTATTTATATATTTACATGACGTGAGGTCCAGTTAGCAGTGTGACACTAAAACAGATAGTAGTAATGGCTAATTTTTACTTAAGTACATGTCAGCGCCCAAACTTCTTCACTTTAACTTGAGTAAAAAAGTCTAGTCAGAACTTCAACATTTTACCAGAGTCTTGTACTTTAACCACCTCTGCAGGTTTAAAACATGTTTCATTTGTCTTTAAAACTCAGGGTCTTCAAGCCGGCTCACTTCACTTCCCTGGCACAGCTTCAACTTATGATGGGGAAAAAGCAGTTGTATCTGAAGTGGAGCCTCGCTTCTATAACTACAGCAATGAGACAGCGTGGCAGCAGAACATTGACAAGATCCTGGGCGTCTGGTTCACAGAAAAAAAACTGGACTTTGTGTCCTTGTATTTTGGTGAACCAGACAGTACTGGACACAAATATGGCCCAGACTCAGACCAGCGAAGGGAGATGGTGAAACAGGTGGACCGAACAGTGGGCTACTTGAGAACTTCAGTCGAGAACAATAACTTGACCCAGTGCCTCAATATCATCATCACTGCCGACCACGGCATGACCACAGTGCATCGTGGCAGTGGCGTAAACGAGATTGTACTGTACAAGATCCCAGGATTCTCTTTCCAAGATTTAGACTTCCATCTGGTAGACTATGGGCCATCTGGTTTGCTTCTCCCTAAAGAAGGAAGGCTAGAAAAAGTGTACAATGCCCTGAAGGGTGCTCATCCACACCTTCATGTGTACAAGAAAGAAGAAATGCCTCCCAGGCTGCACTTTGGCAAAAATGACCGCATATTACCCATCATACTATGGGCTGACTTGGGATACGTCATTAACGGGGTGAGTAATGCCATTGAAATTCTAGTGTTGTTCAATTCTGTTTTATAATTGGGTAGAAGGCAAATATAACAGCAGCTTTAACAAGGCTGCAGCCACCAACTACAGCGATAACATTTTATATCTGTGTGCCTGCAAATGTATCAAAAAAGAATGATCTTGTAAAACTTTAATTGCAGTACTTTCCAGTGCAGACCAACAAAGGAGAGCATGGCTTTGACAATGGAGATATGGACATGAAGCCATTCTTCCGTGCTGTGGGACCTGCCTTCCGAAAGAATCTTATAGTGGAGCCATTTGAGACAGTACACATATACTCATTGATGTGCCACCTGCTGGGTATCACACCCGATCCCAACGATGGACACCTGAATGCCACACGTGCCATGCTGCTCTCCTCTGAAGAACGGGGTTAGCTAAATATCTAATTTCTGATGTATTCAATCAGCATGCTTTTACTTATAAATAGATAAATTGGTGATCATTTTAGATATTTAGCCCCTAGTGGCAATAAGTAGCACAGCACTTTTGAAAAATGGAAGAATGTTTACAGCAATCCTTTTTTATTCCAACTCAACTTAGATGTTTAAATCAATTAGCCAGAATCCAGGTGCTACATAAAACAATTAACTTCAAAATGCAAAAAAGTGCACCAAACAGTACACAGTTTTAATGAAAAATAATAATATAATAGTACAACAATAAACACTTCAGATGCAAACATGAAATATTGGGTAGCAGAACATATCATATTCGGCAGAAACCCCAAAAACAAGCTGTCCTCGGTATCCATTGCTAATCAAGTCAAGTCAAGTCAAGAGGCTTTTATTGTCATTTCTACTATACACAGTGGTACACAGTACACAGTAAAAATGAGACAACGTTCCTCCGAAACCCTGGTGCTACACTAAACAACAATAAACAAAACAACATAGAGCTACAACACAAGCTACATAAAGTGCATCGAGTGCAACCTAGTGCAAACAGTGCAGACAAAAAATAGTACAGACAGACAGTGCAGACAGAAAACACAAGACAACACAAGACAAGACAAGACAAAAAAACAATATAGCGCCAACTAGTAAACCTACTGTAAACTCAAATTATAAACTGAAATTATACAGTACTGTACGAGGTGAAATGTAAAATGTAAAAACTATAACTGGGAGTAAATATAAACAGGACATACAGAACAAAGTAGTGCAAAAGAGCAGCAGCAGTCAAGAGGTGCAAAGACAGCATGTAAACATTATACTATAATACAGTCAAAGGTGCAAAAACAGCATGTAAACAGTATAATAGTGATACATGTGCAAAAAACAGCAGTTAAGGAGTGTAGTATGGTCGAGTATAATAAATAATAAATAAATGAATGGTTGTGGAATGGATTGAGATGAGTGTGTGTTAAGTGTTTAGTCCAGGTTGTACAGTTCGGTACACACATTGAGTGAGTGTGTGTGTGTGTGTGTGTATTCCGTTTCATTTCTGTGTATTTAGAAGCCTGATGGCTTGGGGAAAGAAACTGTTGCACAGTCTTGTTGTGGCGGCCCGAATGCTTCGGAACCGTTTTTCTGATGGCAGGAGTGTAAAGAGTGTGTGTTACGGGCTAATACAGTAGATGTTGCAATTTCCAAAACAAGGAATGTGAATCAGCTTCTCAGGATGTTTTCTCAGTTGTCACTCTGTGGCTTTTCCCTGACTGCTCAAACAGAACCAGTACCAGAGGGATCAGCTTATGTTCTCCACCAGTTGAACACCAAGGAATCTGATACTCTTGAGGAGCTGTTGATGTTCAGCAGAGTGGTAGCTCGATGTCCTCCTGAACTTGACAACCATCTCTTTTGCTTTGTCCACTTTTAGATAGATTGATGGCTCTACACCAGTCAGTTCGCTACTGCACCTCCTCCTGAATTTTTGTTTTTGCTGATGAGACCACCACAGTTGCTTCACTTGTGAATTTGAACATGTAATTTAGCTGTCATAGCTGTCCTTGATGTGGCTGTGGATTCCCTAGGCACTTGTTTGTTTTGCTTCTCTGATCGCCTGAGAAAATCTGGCCCTTGCAGTACTTAGCGCCACTGAAAGTGGAGTCTCTGCTCATCAGCAGTGCATGCACCTTTGTGGTCAAGCTTACTGTCTACAAAACAGACATTTGAGTGCAAAATGGTTGTTTGTTTAGAGCCCAGCAAAGTCTTCAACTCTCTTGCAGTGCGTCTGCTTCCTTACACACTTACGATGTCCTTTCCCTCAGCCAACGGCTGAACACCGAGGACTGAAGGCCTGGTCCATGTAGCAAATTAAAATCACATAGCTAATCATACTGTAGGGCAGTTTTGGGCAATGTCTGGATATGGGACACATGAACACTACTGTTCCAATGTCCATGAGAACAAAAACAGCACCATTTTGCTTTTGTGTGCTAGTGCTACCTTATCTATATCATCTTGGATAATCATTTACATTTTCAAACACTAAAAGAAACATTTTTTAAATGGTGGTCTGATTAAATCAACATTTAATTTTTTTTAAGACAAGCTTCCTTATTCCATATTTCAAAATATTAAGTGTCTGAGATTTAGCTTAGATTCTTTAATGGCTTCCTGAAAATCCCAGAAAGTTGATTTAGAACCTTCTGACCACTGACTGGAACTCAAACTTAGAGTATCACCACATTTTCACCCTTTTTGTTCTCATTTTCTGTGCAGGTTCTGCTGATAATAATAACTCTATTATGACCAGAGTGTTCATTGGCTTCGGGGCTGTCAGTGGTTTTCTGCTGATCGTGTTTGTTGTTGTGGTGACCCACAGCATCATTAAGCGGCGGAAGCAAATACAGAGGTATGTACATAAAAAATAAACAAAAATATATATAATTTATCTATGCAATACTAATAATTAAATACACCAATTAAATTAATTACACAAATTATTTTTTTATTTCTTTTTCTCTCTCTCTTTTAGAGCTGTCACTTGTGAAAAGTCTGACAGTGACGACAAGAAACAAACATCATTTTAGCTTTATGTTGTATTCATTCTTTTTGCACAATTCAATGGACCAAATAAACAAAGAAGCCCCTGTGCCATTCACCTACCAAGATCTAAAATGTTCATACACATGCAAAATATGGATATGTTTAATGTGTTTATACACAATGTATACGACCGTTCATTTCAATATATTTCAAGGAGTATTTTCCTAATGTTAAATTAAATACATTTTCTGTGTTATGCTTTCTCTGAGTAGTTTTTTGTTGTATAACTGAATTTTTTGGGAGAAAGAAAAGTAAATGAATTAAGTAAATAGAGTAAATAAGGTGTATGTACAACAATAAATCTTTACCAGCATATGAGGTGGTATCAAACAGTTTTGAGTCTAGTTTTGTAACAAGCCAACAGATGGCAGCACGCAGGTTGCACGCACAGTCAAAGGGAGCACCAACCTTCTTTAGTCAGGGAGTACACTGAGAGCTGTGCAACTGGTGCTATTCTGACCATGTGCATTACCAAATCTGCTATGCGGACCCCTATCACTGAGCTCTCCTCAACAACATGATCTCACTTCCGCTCCCAACTTACTCACCAGATTTGCCTCCTGAAGACTCCGCCTCTTTCCAAAGATGAAGATCCGGCTCAAAGGTCGCCGTTTTGACACCAGTGGGGAGATCCAGCGTGAATCGCAGAAGGTGCTTCAAACGCTTCGAAAAATAGACTGTGAAAATAGTGTGTAAACATAGATAAATACAGTACTTTCTTGTAAACAGAGCTAGTCCTGAAACTTTCTGATATCACCTCATATAAAACAAATAACCGCATTATCTGAAGATCATGATATCAAATCAAGTTATCAAGCCGAGAGCTTAATTGAGGAAAGGACAGTTATATAATAGTGTCATCGTATGACCGCACATAGATTATTCTCGTTGATGGATAATAAAGGTAAACTCCTTCATACTAAACAATCAGTTTTAAGGCTCTAGTGTTGATTTAATTTACATACTGTATCTCACAGGAAGACATTCTTTCATGCACATTAGGTGAGGATGCCTATATGAGGTATAGAGTGGGGAAATAATTATGATGAAGGGTCTTTGTAGGTAAACAAGGTGGTACCAACTCCCAGGTAGTTATTATGGAATGTATTATAATATTATTATCATATTATCATATTATAATAATATGATAATATGATATTATTGTTTATTTCAAATAATTAATAATTCAAATGAATTATTAACATAATTTCTCAATGTTTTAGTATATTTTTAATTATTCAAATTAATTATTATCAACATTTACAATTAATAATTGTTATCACTCCTTTCTATTTGTTAATACACCTTAAAGTGATAGTTTCTAAATTTCCTTCTATTTTTAAATACATTTGAATGAATAATATTCTTTATTTTTCTAAATAAATCATTAGTTATAAATTTCCACATTTATTTCCATTTTGAAATAAATTCCAGTGTATTTTTTAATTTAATTTTTTATTTTATTTTACATGTTATTTAATAATGTTCTACATTTTTTATATTTTAAAATACATTTTAATTTTTTCTACATTTTGTTCTAGTAAAAAAAAAAATAATTTCAACATTTTAAATTCATTCAAATTAAAGATTTTCTACATTTCCTACTATTTTTTAATAAATCATAATGAATAATATTCGACATTTGTTCTAATAACAAATTCGACCGAAAATAAAAATAAAAAGTATTTTAAAAAATTATTTCACATTTCCTACATTTTTTTGTTATTTTCGATAAAAAAATATTTTTAAATACATTCTAATTAATAATAAAAAAAATCTCCATCTATTGTTGAATTATAAAGAATACATTTCCCTCCGAAACGAACCCGGAAGTCAGGATCAGAGCCGACGGTGTCCGCCGAGGCCCAAAAACCAAATTCAGGTTCTGTTTTGATGAATGTTCTCGCCTTTTTCTTCTTCTCCCCCCCTCCCCCTCGTGGTTCCTTGTCTTTCAGTGGTAGTGGAGGAGGAGGAGAAAGAGGAGGAGGAGGAGGAGGAAGGCTGCTGTGCTGCTGTAGAAGACATGGAGGAGTTGAGCGCTGTAGGAGAGCAGGTTTTCGATGCCGAGTGTATTCTCGCTAAAAGACTGCGGAAGGTGGAGCTGCACTTTACTCATCATCATTATTATTATCTTTATTGTTATTATGACATGCGACGTGTTTGTGGATTTTGGGGATCGGCGCTGTTGCATCGTGTGACCCTCGTGTGTGTGTGTGTGTGTGTGTGTGTGTGTGTGTGTGTGTGTGTTTTGCACAGGGAAAGTTGGAGTATCTGGTGAAGTGGAGAGGTTGGTCGTCCAAGTAAGTCCAAATAGAAACAATGAAACCATCAACAAGTCGTAACAGTTACAACGCAACTCAATGCGGGATTGGGGGAACACACTTTCGACTTCGGGACACACACACACACACACACACACACACACACACACACACAAGTGTTTTTCGTTCCTGTTTCAACTCTTTTGTCCGCCATCAGCCGGAGCTCTTATCCTTCTGGGTTCATATTGATCACACTGCACGTTATATCTCAACACGTGTGTGTGTGTGTGTGTGTGTGTGTGTGTGTGTGTGTGTGTGTGTGTGTTGATAGGAGTATAATCCATTTCTCAGTAGCATTGTCTTTCATCTCGGCGTGTTTAATGTTTAGCTCCATCCCACACACACACACACACAGAGCTGTAAATACACACTCCTGTTTACTTGGACACGTTTGGGTTCATATCCGACACTGTTTTCACGTGTTTTTCTTTTGTTTTCAACCGTTTTTGGCCCTGTGCCGTCTTTCATAAGCAACTGCAGCTGCCCCTTATACACACACACACACACACACACACACACACACTTCACTGTTTTCCTTGCTATAGTGCCTCTTTCTTTTCTTTCTTTTTTCTTTTCTCTTTCTTTTTCCTTTTTGATTCTATTTTTCTTTCTGTTTATTTTTTATTGTCCAACTTTTTATCTTTGCACCCCCCCATTACTACTACTACTACTATGTTGAAGTTTTGAAGAATACAAAATTGAATAGAAAATATATTTAAAACAAATGATAAAAAAATGAGATTTCTGTATTACGTCTTCTGCCGTCACCTTGATTCTCGAATTGACAAACACCTGTAGCACGACTATATTTCTTTACAAACAAACGAATAATTGAATGAAAAAAAATATGAAATGAAATAAATGTAACAAATGATCGTTCGTTTCATGGTGAAATTCGTGCCTGAGGATCGGCGCTCGTGATGTTTTGGAATTAAAAAAAATAGCAGGATGAAAGAAAAATGGAATAGAAGCATATCAAGAAGTAGAGAGAAATAAATGCAGAGAAAAACAGAAGGAAAAAATTATTGAAAGGAATTCATGCTGAAAGGAATAATATCAAAGAAAAAAGAAAAATGGCAATAAAAATTGGGTAGAATGTGGAATTTTTGCTTGGGTGGAGTTTTAAAAAAATTCAACTCAAGTTTATTTCTGTTCTTCTTTTTCCTTCTTTGTTTTCTAAAAAAACAAACCAAAAAAAACCTTTTTTCACGTCGTGTTTTCACTTTTTAGTTACATTTTTTTTCTTTTTTAATTTTTCTGACATTTATATAACTGTATCTTTCATCCTTTTCCTGTTGTTTTCTTTTTCTTTATCCTATTTTATATTCAGTTTAGTTTAATTTAGCATTTACCATTTTTCTCTCTCTCTCTCTCTCTCTCTCTCTCTCTCTATTGTCACTCTTTAATCCTAGTCACTGGGTATCTAATCTGTCAATCACAATCCGTTTTTTCCCCCCACCACTCCATCTGCTTCCACTTGCTTGGTGGCTATTGATTATTGTAATCACCTGCTTTTAACATGTGCACGTCGTCTTTTGTGGCGCTCGAGAGCCAATTTCAGTCTCTCACAAATCCTTTGCACAAATCTGCTGTGCTGAAATAAAAAAATTAAAAAGATAAACAGAAGCAGCTTTGTTTAAAGAGAAGCAATTTAAACGTTTAGATATTTTATTGACGTTGAGGTGAAGGGTGATGATTATTAGGGGATTATGGATGCCAGGTTATGTTGTTTAAACAGTGCAAAATGATCCAGAACTGCTTCTAGTTTTTAGTATATTTATTTACAATTATTTCTTATTTATTTAAAAGTTAGAAAGGTCTCCAAAATGTGACGCACTTCATTTACACTGAGCTTTTTTTTTTTCATTTATTTCTTTACTTTTGTTTTATTTTTTAAATTTGTTTTTCCTCCCCTTTTTTCATTGTTTCCTTGCTTTTTTTTCTATCTCATTTTTTATTTATTTTTTTCCTTTCTTACTCTGTGGTCTCTGTGGGTGTGTCTCTCTCTGTCTCTATCTTTCTCTCCACCTCTGTGACAGTGCACTTGTGTGTTGTTGATTAAAATTTAAAATCCTAATAAACTCCACTTTGTGTAATAAAACTCATGGGGTTCGGGTGATCGCTCTCTAGGCTGTGTGTCTGTGTGTGTGTGTGTGTGTGTGTGTGTGTGTGTGTGTGTGTGTGTGTTTGCAGATGGAACAGACTAACAGCTCTAATTTGTGTTTTTGTGTGTGTGTGTGTGTGTGTGTTTTCAGGCACAATAGCTGGGAACCTCAGGAGAACCTGCTGGACCCGAGACTGCTGGCTGCTTTTAATAAGAGGTGAGGGGGGTCGGGACTCGCGGAGGGAAAACGCTCCTCCTGCTTTGAATGTAAACAATACGGGCTGAAACGCTCCAGCGGGCGTGAGCGCAGCACCGTTTGTAGTCTTTCACCTCTGTGGACATGCAGATAAGGCCGTGGTGGTGTTTACCGAGACATTACACACATCCCAGGCTCAAGCAGTTGCTTGTTTTAAGGTTGCTTCAACTTTTTTTTCCAAAGACTTGAAATCGTGTAGAAATCTAAAAACTGAAGGAACAGTTATGAGGATAAATTTGCTGAATAAAATGACTCCATGATTGTTATTAGGAGTGCGAGGCGATTATGCATATGAACCGATGATAGACTGCAGGATGTGAATTTGATGTCTGATCATTTTGATGCCTAATCACATGTCAACCAGTCTCACAGTAACAATAATCTGTAACGTGATATAAATATACTAGCTTCCAAATCAACATTTAAAACTATCATACAGTATTGTAAAGGGATTAAATCCTAAATGTGATGGATTAGCATTCGTTGTATGGTATAGTAGGAGATAGAAATTGTTTCCTTTTAAGGGAATATTTTAGTGCTATCAAAAGGAGATTCCTATGGAAGCCTGTTTCCGGCACTGAATAAAAAAAAAGGTAATTGCGACTTTTTATCTCACAAATCGTGACTTTTTTTTATTTCTCAGCATTGACATATAAAATTCAGAATTGCGAGATATAAATAATTTGAAAATGCGAGTTATAAAGTCAGAATGCTCACATTTTTCTCGCAATTGCAAGTTTATAACTCATTCGCGACACTTTCTGGGAAAAGCACATAATAGGCTTCCATATCTATTATAACATACGCAAATCATAGATCATCGTGCAGAAGAGTTTATATGGCCACACCGTGTCGTCGGGAAAATGGCATACAAAACTTTGTTTCCAATAAAAAGGTAACTCCTGCATTCTGTAAGAATTAAATCACGTGGTTTCCTGTGGTGCTTTGCCAGAATATTATAAACTCGAAATTGCGAGAAAAAAAGTCAGAATTCGGACTTCATAACTCACAATTCCGACTTTTTTTTCCCTTGAGGAGTTTTTCTTGCAATTGTGAGTTCATATTTCAGAATTGCGAGAAATAAAAAGTCTCAATAACCTTTATTTTTTATTCAGTGGTGGAAACTAACTTCCATAGATTCCACTTCCCAGTTCAGGGAACCAGCAGACTTTAATGCTTTAAAGCTTTTACAGTGTTCAGATTCAGCATTACATCTGTAACTTCACACACAAAGATTTTCATTCATCTCACTGCTCTAGTTAAAGTGCATAATATTTAACCCAGAAAATACGTGTTTGGTCTATCTGTTTATAAGAAGATAAAGAAAAGCTTGTCTATCAAAAATAACGCTTCTGCAGCGAGGCCTCTGCAAGAAAGGAAGTGTGGAGGCGATTGTTTTAAGTTAGTAAAAAAAAAAACAGGAACTAGATTTCACAAGCCAAGTTTGTGGCACAATGAAGACGGGGGATTTTTATTTTTGATCGAAAGCAAAACTCTGGTTAAGCATATGCTGATCTGACTTCAGAAATGTTCAGAAAAGGTCTGAAACTGAGATTCTGTTGAACCTGGTTTTTATTTTCTACTAATTTGGATGGAATATTTTATAAATGAAGGATCTTTTACACCCTTGTGCAAAGAAGGGAAACAGAGTTATCTGAGATGCATAAAGAGCTGAAACTGTCCTCCTAAATTTCTTATTTACCAGTCAGAAAAATAGCCAAACAAAACCTAATAAAAACATTTTTGTGCATCTTTTAAGCTGAAAGCAAAAGATTTTTTCTTTTCGTTTGTCCAAATTTCCAGAAAACATGCCACTACTCAGTCTCACAGTTCAGTTAAAAGCTAATATTTACAAAAATGCTGCCAAAACACACGTCATATTTGATTTACTCTCTAAAATGACTACATTTATACTCAAATGTCAAAATCTCAGTAGAGCAGCAGGACTTGTAAATCTGGATTTAATAAATGTTTTCTAATTGCACCGTTAATGAGAAGCTGTAATAAAGGGGAAATTTATCTTGGGACTAAAACACTAAAATTGCTGCTTGTGATTTAATTAGTTCAATCTTAATTATTTGATGGTATTGAGAAGGTCCTCATTGCAGTTGTTCAACGTTTCATCACTGAAGTCTGTTTCCTGCTGACATTTCTGACTTTTGGTATTCTGTTATGTCCAGGGAGCAAGAAAGAGAGCTGCTGATTCGAAAGCGAGGGAAACGACCACGTGGAAGACCTCGGAAAGTCATGGTAAGGACCTCGTGCAGCACCGTAGCTCAGCATTTAATCCTGGTCCTTCAGCGTGCCAGAAGGACATGGCAGTGCAGGCATGACAGGACTTACGCCAACAAAAGATTTTTGCATTTAACAGTAACTCTTTTTCACCTTTTGTCGTTTCGGCAGGAGCCAGTCCAGTCAGCGTCAAAATCGAGCAGCTCCTCATCATCATCATCTTCCTCTGATTCCTCGTCATCTTCATCCTCCTCGTCTTCTTCATCCGAGGACGATGACGACGACGATGACCAGGATGACGGCGACACAAAGGCAAAGCCCACCCATCGAGCACGGGAGCTGCACCCCGTCCCTCAGAAGAAGGCTCAGATCGTGTTGGCCAAACCGGACCCTCCAAAGAAGCGAGGAAGGAAGCCTCTTGCTCCAGAACTGAGAGCCTTGAAGCTGAATCAGGCCAAAAGTGCACGCAAAATCTTGAAGCCACCCCTAAAGGACACTCTCACAGACCAACGTGGCAGCATTAAGAAACCACTGATGCCTGCCAGTTTCACTTACTCAGGCCTGAACCGAGTAGCCAACAGGGAGACAATGGCCATGCAAAACCGAGGATCTTTTGCTGCCAGTGAATCTCCAAAGAACACCCTGGGATCCACCCAGTCTCAGGGAAAACCTGTGGCGGATTTTAAGCTTTCTGTCTCAGACATGGGTAATGGGGGAGGCCTGGATTTGAAAAACTCCTCCTCTAAGTCTCCTGGAGTGGCTTCTCTCAGTTTGCACAATTCAAAGCTTCCCAGCAATATCAATGGACAGGCAACGGGCGGAGTTCCAAACTGGACAAAAAAGCAAGAAACTCCAGCTCTACAGCGACCCGTGAACACAAAACCTTCGCCATCTCCTCTCTCCTCAGTGAAAAGTCCCAGTACTCAGGTCTCAAACTTGTCTAGCGTCAACAAAACACTTGGTGTCAGCGCCTCTCCGAAAGATGTTAGCCACAATAGGGGTTCTGGGGGAGCGGTGAAAAGGGGTTCAGTACACGACAAAAGTGCTTCGGCAGAAGGTGGGATTTTGGGTCGACCACGATCCCGTGATATGAGCACACCATCGGGCGTAGAAAAGGTAAAAATGGAGGATCCGTTGGAGAGATTGGGGAAAGGAACCCAAGGAAGGCAGCGGAAAGTTCCGACATTTGCTGGCTCAAAAGATGGAAGCAAAACGACAAAACCGCTAAGCGAGATGAGCACAGGCGAGGAAGGAAGCAGCTCGGAATCCGAGCAGGAGTCAACATTCACTGGGGAAAGGCAGGAGGTTTCACTGGAAGTGCAGTCCGATTGCAAAGACTGGAGGCCAACACGAAGCCTCATTGAACATGTTTTCGTTACCGATGTCACTGCTAATCTCGTCACCGTAACTGTGAAAGAGTCTCCCACTAGCGTTGGTTTCTTTAGCATCCGGAATTACTGAGTGAGTTTGAGAACAAGTTCTTCTGTATCTATTGATATCGGGTATCATAGCAAAGTGTCGTAGATTACAGTTTCTTGTTATAGCCGTCAAGTCCATTCTAGTAGATTCTTCTTGTGAGAGAAGGAAGGAAATACCTGGGACATGTGAAGGATTTGAAGGACTGAAGGAAGTAATTCTGTGAAACCATTTGGTGCTTCAAAAACTACTCTCTTTTCAATAATTGAGTTTTTTTTTCCCCCCACTAGAAGTTGATCTCAGATTCAGGTGCTTAACCGAATGGTGCTTTTGTTTAAATATTTTTATTTTATTTTTTTTCCATTGAACATCCACAGTGTCTTATAGTAAGACTGGAAATTTTGGAAACTTCTGGAAGCCTAGATGATGAGAACAAAACCTGAGATGTGCCGTTTACACAAGGACGTGAAGCATGCAATGCATGGAGGTTAAGAAACATTGTACCGAATTTATTTAGCATTTAATTAATTTTAAATCTGGAAATTTTGTTGAATTTTTTTTTTTTTGTTTACTAAAGTCACTGGTTCTCAAAGTGAAGTCTTGGAGCTTTATAGCATAGCCATGGGGTTCCTTTAAAACAAATTGTGATAGTGCAGGAATTCATTATTGGTTCTTATTTAAGTTCTAATGGGCATCTTATTGTTGTTAGTTCTTTCGGCTGCAAACTTTCCATCAAACTCGTTTAAAGGTTCATAAATAAAAGTCCCAATGAATATTCAGAATATTGCTCTAGATACAGTATATGGACAAATGTTTGTAGACAAATACACAAGATTGTTAGTCCCAAAATGTTGTCCCGATT
Source organism: Silurus meridionalis (assembly GCF_014805685.1). Lineage (NCBI taxonomy): Eukaryota > Metazoa > Chordata > Actinopteri > Siluriformes > Siluridae > Silurus > Silurus meridionalis. The sequence continues at coordinate 9,733,847 of NC_060912.1, read as the reverse complement.
TGCTGTTATAAGAACCTCCACTTTTCTAGAAAGAGGTTCCACTTGATGGGTGTTGGTTAAGTCAAGAACTGATATAGTTGTGGTGAGGAGGCCTGGCGTGCATTCATTCATCCTTAAGCTGTTCAGTAGGGTTGAGGTCAGAGTTCTATAGCAGGTCATTTAAGATCTTCCATTCCACCCATAGCTTCATGGAGTTGGCATTGTGCATTCAGGCATTGTCATGCTGGAACTGGTTTGGCTCTCCAAAGTTCAAGTGAATGGAAAATGTAAGGCTAGAGCATTTATATGCAAGTTTGTATCTCTAACTTTGTGGTAACAGATTTTGGAGAAAAAGATTCTCATATCTGTCATATTGTTTATTTGACAATTAAAGCAGACTTTTGCTCCAAATTGTTTGAGAACCTCTGAAGCAACATCAAAATTCAACACTCATACTGTACATTTTCTCCTGCGGGAAAAGGGGACAAAAGTGGTTTTTGTTTGTTTGTTTTTTTTAATGAAAGAAATCGTGACCTACAGTTTTAAAACAGTGTTTAAGCGTCAAAATGGGAAAAGAAAATCATCCAAATAATTTTTTTGTTGTTTGGTTTTATCTGAAATGTTCTGGTCTTTTTTTTTTTTTTTTTTTTTTTTTCTGGCCAAGTTTAGAGATGTGAACTTTTTGCCTTGTTATATATAATCAGAAGCGTAGAACACGTGGCCTTCTTTCTGATAGAACACAATATTTCCATCTTTATTTATTATTTCTTACTGTCTATTTTTTTTTAGATGATATGCAAAAAAGATTGTTTTGTAAAAAAAAATGCTGGCGGCTCATTTCAAATCAAACCTTTTGAATTAAACTTGGGTGTGAGCTTAAATGTGGAGATTTCAAACATGCATCTGTTATTCTTAATGGATTTTTATTTCTTCTAAACCAGTCATCAGTGGGGAGAAAAAAGACCATCATAGGAGCATTTCATATGTCAACAGATTAGCCATTTAAACCCATATGACCTTCACTTTTATAAAACATTTACACAAAAAAGAATGAACGAGAGCAGAAAATGCATTTTGTATGTTCAGTACAGTGAATGTGGACTTTCTTTAGCTTGTGAGTTTCATATCTGACTACACACTCACATTTTATTTAATCGACAGCATCCCAGTGTTACACAGCAGTAATTCCAGCCCATTAAGGGGAGAGTTTTCATTGAAATCTTGCTAATTAGGGTTTTTTTTCTATATGAAAAAACACAATAATAGATCATCTTCTTCTTCTTCTTCTTCTTCTTTCGGCTTCTCCTATTAGGGGCCGCCTAAGCGGATCCGTCTCCCTGTCCTCTACATCTGCCTCTTTCAACCCAACTACCTGCATGTCTTCCCTCACCACAACCATAATCCTCCTTCCTGGTGGCTCCATTCTCAGCATTCTTCTACTGATATACCCCATGTCCCTCCTCTGCACATGTCCAAACCATCTTAATCTCGCCTCCCTCACCTTGTCTCCAAAACGTCCTACATGCGCTGTTCCTCTTATAAACTCATTTCTAATCCTGTCCATCGTCATCACTCCCAATGAAAACCTTAACATCTTCAGCTCTGCTACCTCCAGCTCCACCTCCTGTCTTTTACTCAATGCCACTGTCTCTAAACCATACAACATCTCAGGTCTCACCACAGTCTATAAACAGCACCAAATTGTCCACAAATGCAATGAATCTATAAGCAATGTATATATTTATTTATTTATTTATTTGGAAGCATATTTAGTTTCGTTGTTCAACATGCAGATTTGATTTGTCTGATTTTCCCTGTTGAATATGAACATCATGTACATATCATTGCATTACACTAGTTATGTTCTAGAAAGTTTGACCCCCAGGGGGATAAAACCGATTACATTATGGTAATATATATTATATGGCCAAAAGTATGTTATGTGCACACCTGATCTTCATACTCCTGCACGGTTCTTCTACATAGAGTTTATATAATGTCTTGTATGCTGTTGCGATTTTTCTTCACTGAAACTAAGAGGCCCGGACCTGAAATCGCAACACAAGCTCCATGAAGATATGCCGTGTTAAGGTTTTCGAGTGGAAGAACTCAAGTGTAAGACTATAGATTTGATCCTGTGCCAGCTGAGAGACAAAACGTTCCTGCTGTGTATCACAGAGCCTTGACCTCAACTCCACTAAAAACCACTGGGATGAAGAGAATGAGAAAACCATTCCTTCTCAGCCTATATTAGGGCCTGGTCTCACTTAGGTTCTTGGAGCTAAATGAACGCAAATCCCTATAGGAACTCTCCAGAAATCTGGTGGAAAACCTTCCTGAAAGAGTGGGGTTTTAGAACAGTAATGGTGGGGGGGTTGAGATTCAGGAGTTTGGATACTACAAATTTATAGCAGTGTTTTAAAATCATTCCTTCTGGAAAATACATTTTCACACAAGTAAAAGGTCTAAATAAGAAAGTTGTTCTGGATAAAAACATTTGCCAAATGCAGTAAATGAGAACTGGTTATTCAAGATTGGAATATTTTCTCTCCGGTCTACATAAAGTCAATATGACCTGTGAACAGAACCCCAGGGTTAAACCGTAATAACTACCATTATAATCTGTGGAACTGTAACACTTTCTGAGACTGATTATGCTATCGGTGCCTCTCTCTCTGTTTGCTAGCTGAAGCAGAGGACTAGCTTTAGCTTCTGCTCTCACAGATAAGAGCATATGAGCGTAGTTAGCTGTTTTACATGCTCTATTTTCTCTCACATATTATTGGCATATTCTCACAAACTCTCACATACCCAGGAGCCATGTGCATGCAGTTCAACAGATCCTGAAAACGATTTTCTGAAAGTTATATTATAAAGTACAGCAGAAACACTACAGGCAGGTTAGCATCTGTACCACAGTGCATGACACAACGGTCTATAGTAGGTAGACTCCCAGCAATTTGTGACCCGTGTCGATTCATTCCCGAAAGCAGCAGATCTACAGTCCATCGAGCTCAAGTTACTTTAGCATTTCTATCGTAACAGACGTGGAGCAGATTCAAATGTCTTTAATCTTTGATATGGTCATACATTTCATACATTTATGGAAGGAGTCTCCAGTGTCTCCATTTTGTCTGAGGTAAAACTGCATAGGTTTTCTGACACCTTCAGGACAACGATGAGTTCAGGATCAACTCTTTTGCAGTTTTTCGGTAGCATGACGAGTTTTGTTTTGTGATCATTGAACATTATGGGAGAAAAGAAAGGCAGACTGATGAGGGAACGACTGCTTATAGCTACTATAATGTAGATCAGAACAAGACGTTTCGAAAGTTTTCCATGGTAATAAATCTGCCTGTAAATCGACTGTTTTTTTTTTTTTTACAAATTTGTATTAATTGACAAATTGGTGCCGTTTAAGAGAAATAAATCAGTGTGTTTAAAAAATTGCATCATTAGGTCACACTGTCATTTTGCTATTACAGTAACTATAGTGATTTATTCCTGAGCTGGATATAATCTCTAATAAGAATTATTCTTCTTCTTAATAATATTATTATTGTTAAAAAAATCTTCAGTGACTTGAACACATCGGAACCCATTACACTGGTACAAATTTGGGGAAATGATCGACCTCCAATTCTTACATATTTTGATGAGATGAAAACAGGTGATAAATTCCTCAATGGCTCAAATTTTCCCAAATATTTCACGATAAATATTTACACTTATCTATACACATGCGAGTATAATCACCTACAATGGAGAGGGGGGATTGGGGGTCTGGTGCACATGATGCCTTGTAAGTTCTCGAAACATTCAATTAAAACAATGAAAATGGTACTAAATAAAAGCATATGAATTTATCCTCAAGTTGTGTCATTGCCTAACATTTCCAAGGAACAATCGTGTGATATTTTCCCTCAGAACCCAAGATGCTTAGCTCCTATAAAGCTTTTGGTGCAAACATCACTGAAAACTCACTTCTTACACTCATATTTGGATTTTTTCTCCCTTTGAACTGTGGGGCAGTGAGTGATGAGTGTGAGGAGACATTCCACCAGGATACCACAGACATGGAGAAAAGATACCAAGGAAAATGGAGTCCGTCCATGCCTGCAGATTACTGCTGGGATCTCTCCAGGGTTGATCCTACTGCCGTTCCCAAGAGAGGAGCCGAAATGTTAGAGCTTGCATTCTGCAATTATCTAAATATTTACATTATATTTTGTAAGCTTTAAATTTTTTAAGGTTGGGTCTTAATATTCTGAGAATCTACACAGCAATGGCACCTACACACCCACAATTCGGTTAGTTTATCATTAAAAAAAGCATGAAAATGTTACATAAAAAGAAAACAATACAAGAATTTATAGTTATGTTACTGATATAAAAGAAAAGATACATTTATATTGATTGGTGTGGCACCATTCACATTCGCTATACCACATTTTGCAGTAAAAGTATGGAGCGTAATCGCAACTAATTTCAAAGTATTTTAATGCAATTTTAACCTGAAGCTGTATGTTGGAAACTGGAGCCAATTAACACTTAAGACTCAATTCTTCTTTATTAGTGACCAAATTCTGTTAAAATGTAGCTACTTTCATTTCCGAGGTTGTAGACCAGAGTTATCCATTAACCTTCGCCTGCATATACTGATATTTGCCAGCAGGTGGCGCTGCTGTATTAAAGCTGAATAGTTTGCTGCTCTTGTAGAAGCTCTGAACTCTGGAATGAACAGTTGTGATTGTTTCAGAAACAGACACAACCACATTCTCATTGTCTCCATTTAGAAGAAATGACAAATTCCAAAGACATACTGCAGCGATGGTGTTATTGTGATCGGTGTGTATTGTGTGTGTTGTTCTTTTGTGTTGCATGTTATGTTTGTTGAACAAAATGTACTAACCTCAGACACAACCTTTGAACCGCTATAATATTGGATTCGATTATTATTCTTAAGTAATCTTTTTAACTCTATTCTACTAATACTTTATTCTATTTCAGTCTAGCCCATTATTATTATTATTATTATTATTATTATTATTATTATTATTATTATTATTATTATTATTGTTGTTGCTGTAAGTGTCAATTTGAGAATTCTCTGAAGTGCATTATTCATGTTCATCATGGTCATCAGCATGAATATACAGATGTGTACAAGCTGTATTAAAGCTGATTAAACATCTATTCCATTCTATTTTA
>NC_060912.1:9701157-9723657 GCF_014805685.1 Silurus meridionalis | reverse complement strand
CTGTTGAGCAAAAACAGGAAGAATATACAACCCCAATCACAAAAAGGTGGTAAATGTGTAAAATGTAAATAAAAACAACACATTTTATAAACCCTATCTAATTTACATTTTATACTGTCCAAATATTTTTGGAATTTGGGTTGTATTAAAAGAGAATGCACGTGTGTGTGTGTGTGTGTGTGTGTGTGTGTGTGTGTGTGTGTGTGTGTGTGTGTGTGTGTGAGAGAGAGAGAGAGAGAGAGAGAGAGAGAGAGAGAGAGAAAGATCATTGTATGTACAACAATACACAAAATATGGATAGTATACTAGATCCTAATGTACTACATGTATATATACACAAGCTGAAGCAGAAGTGTTGAGATGGTATAAGTTTTACTGTATATAAAATCACCCAGTGAATAAACTGTAACTTTCACCCTGATGAATACATTCATACGTTTACTTCCACTCGATCAGGATGTCAATTAAGATCCCTAATGAGAGAGCCGGTGTTGAGAGGAAAACGGTGATTAAAAGACTTAAAAGGGAACCAGTTTTCTTCTGGGTGACACCGGATAGTGCATTTACTAATCATTACAGAGGTGTAGAACAGCAAAGGCAAGCAGTAATCAGTGTTTACAGGATGCTGAGGAAGAGCAGATTGCAACAAAAAGAGTCCTGGGATAAGCTGAGGACCATTTCTATAATTACAAGTAAAGACTATTAGAAAGATGAAGTAGTTTACAAGTCCAAATGAAGCCTTTTTTCTATTTATTAAAAAGATAAACAGTTGTGTGAGGGGTGTGTGTTGAGCTGAAAACATTTTCATAATCATCCTTATTCATCAATTGGTCATAAATACAGCAAAAGTGTGGAAAAAATGAAGGAAAAGGAGAGGGAGGTGATGTGGGCAGCAAGGCAATAAAGTAAAATCTGGAAATAATCACCAGCCATCATCGTTTGTGCAATCGCATTTTTTGATAAAGAAGAGAGAGACACAAAAAGAGAGAAACCGAGAGAGAGAGAGAGAGAGAGAGAGAGAGACCGAGAGTGAGACAGAGAGAGAGATCAGGCGCCGGCCGGACAGTGTAACAGTCTGAGTGTGTGTGTGTGTGTGTGTGTGTGTGTGAGTGTGTGTGTGTGTGTCAGTAGTGGTGTGTAGAGCAGCAGGATGTCTCTATCTGTGAATTTCACACTTCATTACTCCGGCTCCAGAGCTCAGAGGCTACAACACACACCAGCACAGCCCTGTCTATCTTTCCCTCTTTCTCCTTCTTCTCTTCTCTCTTTCTCAATCGTTCTCTCCTGACCACACACACACACACACAGTAAAGACATGAAGGTCAAACAAAGCTCAAGCACATACACACATCGATCTAGTAAAACGCTCAGTGTCGAAGTGGTGTGAGGAAACGAAGTTACTCTTCTCACCCTGAAGTTCTCTTGTAACAGCATGTCTCAAAGATTGTTTCAATGTTAAAGCATAAACATCACATGTAAAAAAAAAAAAAAAACATCCATAGAACGTTGAATGTTATGCGAGTTCTCACTTACACTATAGCAGCTTTTTCATGTTACTGAGGAACCTGTAAAGTCTTCTGTCTGGAAAATGTCAGAAAATGTACAGTTTCAGCTTTCAGCTGACTTTTACAAAGCCCCATCACTGGAGACTCCTTTTGTCCAAAAACACAGAAAACATCAGAATCAATGATTACACACATTTTTTAATCTGTTTATGTGGATCTTCCACTGAAACCTCTCTGTAAATGAGCTGTTACTATAGAAATTATAAGATATTAGAATGACCTGTGATTTGCACTTGCGATTAAGCTGCTATAATATAGTAAAAAAAAAATTAATAATCATTAATCAATATATTTTGACCAATCACAAATTAGAATTTAACAGCACTGTAAATTCTACCATATATATATCACATCCGGCAATTAAAAACGTCCGTGTGGAAACATAGCAAAAGTCCCATTTGGTGTCCAGATGATTTACATCATTTAAAACACTTTAATTACTTAAAAACATTTACAAGAATATTTTGTCTTCATGCTCTATGTTGAGTTTGGTTTCACTAAAATTAATCAAACATTTGCATAAAGCATTTGTCCATGTACATGATGATTAGAGTATTAAAAACGTAAAAATTTGTTACGATAAAGAACCGATAAATTTAGGACCGATAAAAAAAAAATGATTTAATTACGTTAACTCATGACAATTGTACGATAAATTGTGTTAAAATATTTGAATCGATTGACAGCCCAAATATATATGATCATAAATTAATGTTTTTATTTAGAAAGTTAACCATGACTTTGGTCATAAATTGTTTAGGCCAGATGCTCAGCAAATTGTCGATATATTGAATTACACAAAATGAACATTAATATGAATTAATATGAAGTGGGATAACGAAAACTTTGAGATGTAACCATAGCAACACTGTGAGAGAAAAAATATCTGTAAAGTTTAATAAAAAATTTTTTGTAATGGCAAAACATTTTAAAACTATTCAATCAACCAGCATTTGAATTCAGCTTACATCCAGAAAATAATGAAGAATAATGATTTAATTAATAATTATTTATATATTTATATAGAGAGTGACTGTTCCAGACATAATGTAGAAACCAAGGACCCTTTACCCAGTGTCTGGGTAAAACACTAATCACTGATTGGCCACTGGGTGTATCTTGTTTTTGTACGTCTCGTTTTGTCTTATATTTTCCTTCACTGGAAAATAGCCTAGAATCCCAGGTTTGTTGGCTTCTGTTCTTTGGGCCTGTTCTTGTCCTCTTTTGAGACCATAAAAAAATGGAAAAGATAGCTAGATAGATAGATGGATAGATAGTTGTAACTCAAAGAGCAACTGAGCTCCAGCCTGTTGTGATAAATTAGAGCCCGTTTTGTCAGCGGCAGTATAAAAATTCCTCCAAACTGAACGTCTGCGCACTTCTTCAGCAGCCCAAAAGCCTGTTTTGCATCACTCCTGGTGTCAGCCTTCGTGATTCCTCCACGGTGTTGTTACTGTGCCAGCACGTGGCCTAATAAACTACTGATGGCTCTGGAGATAAGACAGAGCCCGAGAGATGGACAGATGATGGGAGGGGAGGGTGGAGAAGAAGAAGAAAAAAAAGGAAAAAAAACTCCTCCGGCTACGCACACCATCCTACTTTGATTAGTGACGGCGACACACTCGTAACGTCCAGTTAAGCGAGCTGCGAACAGGGTTTTAGAGTGTGTAAAACTGGCTTCGGAAAACAAGAGAGCAGCCAGAGCACAGCTAAAGTGGAGCCTGGTTTACACGCACACACAGAATGGAGGGGTTTTACACCCCTCTGGGCAGTGGGGGTTGTGGGCTTGGGGTAATAAAGGGGGCTAAACCATCGCACTCTTGTAAACTTAATCTACACAGCCTTAATTACTATCTGGCGCCTCTCTCTCTCTCGTTCTCTCTCTCTCTGCTTGAGCTCCTGCAGACAGGCTTGGAAACGAGATTTGCTCAGTTGGGGCTCCCGGCTGACCGATCAGCATGGAAGAAAATTAACAACACACACCACCACCACCACCACAGCCACATCTACATCCCCCCCCACCTCGTAACACCTCTGTTTGTCTTAGCTTCCCTCCTCTCTTCTGAAGCTCTGGAGCCGACCAGTCTTTCTATTAATCAAGTGTTTCCTAGCAGCAAACACACACACACTCACTGTCTGTCTGTCTCACTGCTTCAGTAATGCAGGTCAGTTATAGCCCATGTCCAAATCACTGCAGACGCAGACCCTCGCTGAAGCCAAACTTTCCATCATCTCTTTTCCGTCTCTCTCTCTCTCTCTTTGCTTTACTGCTTTGGCTGTGTTTCGCTGGAAAACTGCTAGAATTTTTGCAACCCGTATCGATTCAGAGTTCATTTAATATAAAGAAGGATTGGGGCAAATGTTCTTTCAGACAGAGTTGCATCATTAATAAATTGATGCAATAATACTCTCTCAAGCCCTTTTTCTCTTCATTTGCAAAATGGTAGGAATCCAATTTTTTCCTTACAAAATATTTTTTATTTGGTTTCATCGCCCAAGAACGGTACTTTTTCCGATGCAGGGTGTGCCACTGTGTGGGAATACCTACAAATCTGAAGCTGGTCTTAAATATCTATGTTTTTCTGTGTTTGAATTAAATCAAGGGTAGTTCTGGTCAGCATGTTACCTCATAAGTAGTTTTTCCATGCCATTACAAACCCTAAAACTGGAAAGCACTTGACAGTAATTTGAACAAAAATCACAGAAACACACTTCACACTTCCACAACTTCCTCACTTGATATGGACCACACCAGGGTTTGGTTGTAGTCTTGGACCATTTTCAACAGAAATAGGCATCAGTTCCCCTGACTACTCCTGGCCTCTACTTGACCAAACTTGGCAACTCCCTCCCTCAGGGGGTGAAAATGAGCATAGTTTCATAAACTGATAAGTTTACTCATCAAATAGAGCTGAGGAGATGAGAAACACTTTTGTTAAAGAGCCCAACAAAGTACAGATGGTGGTTCTCGTTCTCTTTCCATAACCAGTGAATCCCAGATCAATCATGTCAGAACTTTTTCCACCCTCAATGTGGAAATACAAGGTGTATAAATTAGGTGGAAAAACAATAGGAATCATTTTAGGAAAATAAATAGGGGAAAAATAACTTGGTTACATAAGTGTGCAGTCTTCTCATTTTTCAGAAGAATCTATCAGCATGGCATATCTTGACTTGGTAGAATTTTTCTACTCTTTCTTGGTAAACTTACTTGATTTTTTCAATTGTAAGGGCATCTCCTGTGCACAGGCCACTTCAAGCCAAATTTTCCAGTTGGCTTCAGGTCTGGTTACTTTTTGAGACTTGTGACTTGATCTTTTAAAATCAGACTTGATCTTTCAAAATCATTGATCTTCTTTAGATTAAACCATTCTTTGTTGATTTGGATGTATGCTTTGTGACATGTTGAGCTAAAATTTGAAAATCCTTTTCATCTACGGCTTACTATCAGACACCTGATGGGTTTAAATACAAAATCAACTGGTGTCAAAGCTCCAACTGTGGCTGAAAAAAAAAACAGCTTTAAAGTATGATGCAATTAAATTCTTGTTTTGCACCAATATATACTTTGGAATTGGTCTCATTATACCATAGCATACACTATATGGACAAAAGAGTTTACACTATATGGCTTTGGGACTCCACTTTTCTGGGAGGATGTTTCACTAGATTTTGGAATGTGCTTGTGGAGATTTGATCTCATTCAGCTACAGATGCTGGACTTTTACAGCCATTTTGTGTTCTTCCCTATATATATTTATATATATGTCAAGAAAAATAAAAACGAAACTAGATCAATCTGACTACATTCAATATTTTCAGTTGCTAATATGTTTTTAATACCATTTTAATGTTATTTTCCTGCTTATACAAAGATAAAGCTTTTAGACCCCTAGTCCTCTTAGTGCCCAGGGATTTCAGGGGACCAAGGCAGAGTGTGTAAAGCACTCACAAATATTTGCTGTGATGTGGAGACAGATTGGTGTGAGAAAAACCGTCAGACTAAAGAACATCGTCAAACACACATTACACATTTACATGTTTACACATACACACTTCCATAAACACTTTCTTTCAGTCAGTCAACTGAAGACAACTACTGATAAGGTCTTGAGAAGATATTATTACTATCTGTCTTTCTGTCTGTCTCTCTTTCTCTTCGAAACACACACACACACACACACACACACACACACACACACACACACACACACACACACAGAAGTTCCATACAGCATAAAGACACCTGTTCAACAACACTGAACCTTAGCCAGTACAGCTGGCTAATGGGACAAAAAAGTCATTTCTGTTTGTTGGTGCCAAAAGTGATGGTATCTAAGGTATCTTAACATTTAGAAAGAATTACACACACACACACACACACACACACACACACACACACACACACAGAGACAAGAGACACACACACACACACACAAAACTCTAAGATTTTTTTCTTCTTGTGTGCTATTATGTTATATTTTGTGAATGTGTGTGTGTGTGTGTGTTGCTGATGCCAATCTGATGAGAAAGTGGATGCAAGACGGGGAAATGTGTATATGTATGTGTGTGTGAGAAAGAGAGAGTGTGATGGACGGCTCACACGCCAGCCATTGTGAGATTATTACAGCGAGGTGTTGCCAGAGGAATCGCCATGGCAGAAAGCCAAGAGACCGGCAGAACAAAGGAGAAGGATCCTCTGCGTGCGGGACTCTGTGTGTGTTTGTGTGCGCGCGTGTGTGTGTGTGGCTGTGTGTGTGTGTGGCTGTGTGTGTGTGTGTGTGTGTGTGTGTGTGTGTGTGTGTGCGTCGCTGCTGTCCACAGCAGGCCTCAAACACTCATATTTACATGCGAGTATGAGGAGGTAATTGCGCTGGATTCCTGGGCTTGGTGCAAAGTGGGCGTCTGTTGGGTTTTATTTTGCATAACAAACACGCCGCTTCCAGCAGAGAGCGAGAACAAAACTCCTGCTCTGCTTCCCTGAGCTTCTCGGGAAAACCTGCAGATGATAAACAAGCTCCAGAAGCAACATCACATGAATTCGTTGTAAAATGTTCATTTGGAACATCCCAAAACATCCCAAGAATTTTACATTAAGGTGTCAATTATTCTGACAGAGCTTGTATTGTGGGCATGTTTTATGCCTTCTGTTGTTTCTTTTATAATTTATTTTAAGTTAGTTCAACATTTACAACTTCGACAGCCACTTTATTAGGAACACCAGACCGGAACTGACTAGGGACCCTTTTCTATTCAGACCTCCACAAGGTGTTGGAAACATTCCACCTGAGTGGTGATCTATATGAGATAATACCAATGGTGGGCTGTCAGGGGCAGCAAGGCCTATTCTGATGGCCTAAACTAAAGAATAATGGTTCATGAAAATGAAATAAATTGTTCCTAATAGTCTATTCTATTCATTACATAGTGTTTCTCTCAGATGTGCTGCTGCAAGGAGTGTTTGTTTATGTTCAAGGTATCTGCCATGAGGCCTTCAGAATCTGCAGTTTGGGCACCTGATAGTGTAAAATACTGGAGAATGAAGCTGTTGCTTTAAACAATCAGATTCCAATTTGTCAGCTAAGGGGCCCTCTAGCAGGCGTCCAATAATGTCGGCAATTTTACCTCCTTTGATTGGAGAATGATTGGTCAGAATGATTAGTCAGAGCTCGTAAACTGCATCTGTAGCAAACTGCGCGAGTTTGAACATATTCGTATGGATTTAATAGCTGTTATTTCATTCCACAATAAGTGACACAAAAAATCATATTCAACAGGTTTGTTAACTTTTTCATGAAACATTAACGCTTCTGCATTTTTCCCCCCATAGAATTTGCACAAACACAAAAAAGAAAAGCCCAGGGTCATTTTATGAGGCTTATATTGATGTTTCTGCTAGAGATGATGTATGTGGGCAGTGCAGGTGTGCCTGCAGTTAAAGAAGACTTGTTGAATTGTGTTAATTGGGTTTCTTGCTTTAGTGATGACATTCTTGCTTTATGTGATACCTGTCTGTAATACAGTGCTCTGTTATACTGTGTTTCTCTATGATATTGATTGAATATTGATTTCTATAGCCATGATGACTTAATAAAATGCACAGCCCACCACTGGATATATAGCAAACTGTGATTATTAGGCCAGCAACAATAGTCACAAACGTTGCGGTGTTCGAACAATACTTAGTTATTATAAAGGGGCTCAATGTGCATCAAGAACAGATTCCCCACAACATTAAACAACTACCAACACCAGCCTGAGCTGATGACATCAGTCTGCACATGGGTTCATGCAGATAACACAAACTTCAGCTATATTGAAGTTCCATTAGATCAGGTGACTATTCTTTTATAGTATTTTACTGTCCAGGAAGTGTGTGTCCACTGTATCTTCTTAGGGATTTATATTGTTGACAAAAGTGAAACCCAGTTTGGCCTTCTGCTACTGTTTATTCTACCCAAAGTTTCCACATGTTGGATTTTATAAATCACTAAATCCAGTGGCAATTACTGTTGCCATAGATAGGTAGGTAGGTAATAGTTAGTTCGGTAGAAAGGAGGGAAGAAAGGAAGGAAAAGAAAAACAAAGGACCGATTATTTTGGTTTTAATAAGGAATGAAGTAAGAGAGATTATTTTGCTTTGATATTTTCTGTACACATTTCTGCCCACCAGCTTCAGGGTGTTTATGAAACAAGGACTGCAATCGAATATACTTCTGATACATTTGTTTGTCTTTGAATTTCCCAGTTTTGGACACAGAGCTCTCAGAGCAATATAAAATCACCAGAATGAAGAATATATCAGTCAAAACAGGTGCTTTCAGGTAGCCAATTGTTGGTGCCAAAATATCCAGACTCTCGAGAGGAGCCTAGATGTCTAGCTTGTGAGACCACAACCATTTAGACTGGATTGTTCTCAGAAATGAACAAATGAAGAAAGGAATGAACAAAAATGACATGTAAAAACAAAAAAGAGAAATATATAATCTAACAATATTTGCAATTGCGATACTGTGTTGTGTGTGTAGAGCCTTTTTGAGGATTTACGATCTTGAGACAAACAATGCTGACCTTGACATCCTGTACAAGACAGAGCTTCTCAATCACACACCATGTCCTCATAATGCACCACACACACATACACACACACACACACACACACACACACACACACACACACACACACACACACAAACACACACACACACATACACACACAACCAGACACACACACAAATATATACTGTATGACCCACATAAAAATGCAGAAAATCTAACGTAACCTTGTCTGAATGCTGGGTGTGGATTTTATGATCACCTCCCAAATCAGCATCAAGAAGAAACGCATCAAAAGACTCCCAATTAGGACGAGCGGGGGAGACGTGGACGAGTGGAATGAAAAGCTTTAACAAGTAAGTACAAATTCATAACTGTGTGCATCAAAGAATTTGACTCTCGCCTCCAACAGGAAAAAGTGAAGCCAGGGAAAGAGGCATGGTTTAACCTACAGCTCTGTATAGGCTCATGAATGCATGCTTTATATGAGTGAATATATGAAAGAACAGTTGATAAAACAACTGTGAAGATGAACACACACACACACACACACACACACACACACACACACACACACACACACACACACACACAGAGTGATATTTAACAGCACTGACAGAGGAATAGATAAGTGAAAACCTTTCCAGCATTGATAGAGACACTGACCATAGACAAGATCATGCATTTAATTTAGTTATGAAAAAGACCGCAAAGACCTGGAGGGAATATGAATTTCATGCAGAGAAGAGTAAGCAGGAATAAAAATACAAGTAATGGGCATTTAAAGAAATTGATGATGAATATTGGCTAACAGGCTCAGGGAATAGAAAATAGAATGCAGGCGATAGGTAACAAAAATACAAAAGTTTATTTTGCTGTGTCCAAGTTCCTTTTTTTGTACACATTTTATGTTAAATTTGCCCATACTCCTTTAAACACAGAAAAACCTTTACCACTCACCCTCCCTGGCTCCGATTTTCCATTCACAAACTGGTGCGTCAGATGTGACATATGGATAGTTTTCAAACTAGTGTTGTATAAATAGAATAAAACACTTTTTGACATGTTATTAAAAAAATGTAATTAATTTAATTAATTTAAGGTTCCATTACACTGAGATCAATCCATTAAAGTTACACTCAAATCTATAAATCTTTCCATGATTATCACCATCTTTAGACAATTTTAAATTGCTTTATCTACTGAGTCAGTAAAAAATATTTTCCCTATTTCCATTTCAAAGTAACCAACCCAAAGTGGTTATGGTCCTTTCAAACTGACTTCTGTACTAAAATGAAGCATGGTGGTGGAGGCATCATTTTGAGATTCAACCTTGATTGCTTTTGAATTGAAGTATTTCTTTATCATATCAGCCATCTTATTGCAGGATGTTCAAAAATTTTGACCAAATCATGACCAAATTATTTTTAAATTATTACTTTTTTGGGAAATGGGAGCTCAGAGTTTAAGATGTTGAAATTCTGATAAATTCAGAGTCTAGCATCACCAACCTGCCACTGCAGGGTCCTAAACTCAACTGCTCAGTTGTAAAAAATGGCAGAAATGTAAGTTGCTCCAGATGGGAGCGTATGACAAATGCCATAGATTTATAAGATATATATAAGATATATATAATATAAGTATAGGGGAAGTTGTAGCTCAGCGGCTATGGCTCTGGGTTACTGATCAGAAGCTCAGGGGTTTAAGCTCCTGTATTGCTAAACTGACACTCTTGATAATAATAATAATAATAATAATAATAATAATAATAATAATAATAATAACTTTATTTTTATACAGCGCCTTCAAAGTAGCTTCTCAAGGCGCTTTACATACAGGCAAACAACTCTTGGTCCCTTGAGCAAGGACCTTAACCCTCTATGCTCCAGGGGTGCTGTATCCTGACTGACCCTCTGCTCTGACCTCAGTTTCCTAACATTTCTGGGATATCTGAAGATATTTTTTTTTATAATTTCACTGTGCTGTAATGTACATGTGACAAGTTAAAAAGCCCCCTTTATCAATTCTGTGAATCAAGTGTTTTTCCTTTTCAACATAATGGAGAAAAGTTTAAGAAGGAGGAAAGAGAAGGTTGAATACTTCAACAAACCACTGTATCATAGGTTACATTTTTTTCAATTTGGACAAAATATCATCAGTCTAGTTCCAGTAGTCGGAGACAACAAACTCGTCTGCTTCTTCGTGAAAGAACCGAGCCGCAGGCAAAATTAAATATTTAAAGCTCCCAATAAAGAATTGTCACGAAGTTTCAAGTTCACTTCAATGAATCCACACTTGCGATGTATTAAACAATTCCACATGTACGGCTGGAGAGACGGGGAGCCAGAGCTCGCGCACACCGTTTGCACGGCTTTCCTCAAACGCACAAAAGAAAGAGAAGGGGAAAAAAACACAACATTATAGACGCCTTTCATCCCTACAATGAGAATCATATGTCCCCAGAGCTGTGTTCCAGCAGGTCAGTACACACGTATTCTCCTTATAAACACGCTAACAGGACAAAACGCTCGTCTTCAGGTTTCCTCTCTAGGTTTTTCATAGTTTTTCTTTACATTGGTACAAATGCTGTTTAAAAGCTTATTTAACCAATGAGAACTGCATTGCTAGTCTATGACTGATGTTTATGAGTCATTACATGGGTTAAGAATGCAATACCTTCAGCTAATAAATTATACATTTGATAGACTTTCCTTGGTTGATTGGTTGTGTTTAGCCTATAACTTTTATATAAAAAAGAAAAAGAAAAAAGCTGGGGGGGGGGTTAAGATTTTACTTCCTTTCATGAAAATTGTGGAATTTTCATAATAATAATAAGTAAGACAAATGTGTTTAAGTAAAAAAAACATCTGCAATAACCTTTCATGCATGATTTTTGGTAATTGATTCTCACATACAGTGAATAAAAATTGCTTTAAGTAGTTTAATGATTATTGATGGTAATGTGTATTTTCTTTACACAAACTACAGTATATGAACAAACGGATAGACACGCGACTATAATTCAAACAGGTTTGTGTGATTACTGAACATCCCATTTTACATTTATTCCCAATTTGTTTTATAATTACCTCCACTCTTCTGGGAAGATGTTCCACTAGATTTTGGCTTATTTAGCTACAAGGATGTTAGTAAAGTCAGATACTGATGTAGGTGAGGTGAGAAGCCTGGGGTGCAGTCAGCATTCATATTCATCCCAAAAGTGTTTAATAGGGCTGAAATCTGGGTTGGAGCTTTGTAGCAGAAGATCTTTCACTCCAACCCATGTAAAGCGTATCTTCATGGAGCTGGTTTTGTTCACTGGGGGCATTTTCATGCTGGAGCAGGTTGGGGTCGGAAAGTTCAAATAAAGACAAAAAATGCTACCACATCCAAAGACAATTCTACACCTCGAACTTTGTGGTTTGGCAAAGAACCACATATAGCGAGAAGAATCAAGTATCCCAGTACTTTTGTCCATATATGAAATATCTTTATGGTCAGGATTTGACCTATAACCCTCTGTGATTTTAAGATCATTAACATGCACAATTTAGATATGGCACATGCAAGAAAAAAAAGTTTAATATTAGTCCACTGGGGATAAAACAAAACGAGGTTAATTAGTGTGTCTTTGGCAGCATGTACTGTAAAAAGGGAACGAGTTGGCGGAAAAAAAAAACGAAAAGAAAACAGACTTGGCAGGGCTGTGAATTCCTCATTAGAGCTGACTAGTGTTCTCGCGGCATGTATAAATCAACACCACAGCATTCTTTTCATGTCTACAACCAGAGGACACAGAGCAGATCAACAGGGGCTTTGAACTCTCTGGCAATGCTGCAGATCTATTTGTGGCCAGATTTCCAGTTCATATTTATCCATCGAACCCCAGCGCTCCGGGGGAAAAGCCGCTTGTGCAATGCTAACAATTACAAAGCAAACAATTAATCAGCTGCTGTCGAAAAGATGATTGCAGGAAGTCAAATTATGAAAATGTGATGTTGATTCAAGTAATTGCACGGCCCAGACAAGATGTCAGATAGACGATCGAAATGACTACAGGAAATTGTATGGTAGGGTTCACTACAGTTTACCATATTTGGCTCTTTATGGGTGAGTTCATATTGTATTAGAGTCGAACAGAGGAGATATGAATAACAAAAATACGGAATTTACTGCTATAACAATATCACTGAAAGTGTTTTTCAGTTAGGATGATTTTTTTTAGATGAATACATGCAGTGTGAGTTCATAGCTAGTTTACACAATGTGTTGAGTTTTTCTAAGAAATAAAGTTCTCCATGTTGTGCTGTTATATGGAAATAATCAGCAACATTGCTTTGTGATGTTACTGACTTTCAGTTGCCATAATGACATTGATTATTTATCCAAAAACAGAATATCGACATGTGTTTTTATTCTGTTTATACTACAAGTTTCCAGTTCCAATTTATTAAGAATTGACTAAGAAATGATTGAATAATTGATTCGTCACACTATATGGACAAAATTTGGAGGACACCTGGTCATAAGATTCCCTACACCATATTTAGTTCCCATTTGCTCTTATAAAAAGCTCCACTCTTCTTGGAAGATGTTTCACTATATTTTTGGAGTGTGCTTTTGTGGGTTAATGTTCACTCAGGAACATAAGTGTTAGTAAAGTCAGGTACTGATGTGGGTGAGGTGAGGAGACCTGGGGTGTATCAGTGTTCACATTTATCCCAAAGGTGTTCAACAGAGCTGAGGTCAGAGCTCTATAGCAGGAGATCTTTCACTCCAACCCATGTAAAGTACATCTTCATGTTGCTGGCTATGTGAACATGGGCATTGTCTTGCTGGAACTCCAACTATGTGGAAACAGTTTAGAGCAGAACCAGGATGAAAAAGTCACATGTCCCCATATTATATACATTTTTTACAGTATATGTACAGTATTTTACAGTATGTACATTAGGAAATACATGATATCATCAAAGACCAATCATCACATTTTGATCATATATATATATATATATATATATATATATATATATATATATATATATATATATATATAAAATTTAATCAAGTGGTATATTGGAAGCTATTAAAACCCATTGGTTAAAAGATATAAGCATTAAAGCATTAAATTAGCAAGTGAAGAAATGCTAGCGTCACATCCAACTTTAAAAATCAGGATTATTTTTTAATATAATAATATTCATGTTTTATAATGTTTACAGAATTAACATTCTCTATTGTTTAATCATGGATTTAATTAGAAGGAGAAATATACAAATAAGTAAAACAATAAACCTCAATATTTTTATTTCATTAATAATGTAATCATTGCTACTTTGGACAAAAGGTAAAAAAAAACAACTAAAACAATAAACACATAAGGGAAACATTTGATTGAATTAATACTCTGAGGGTTGGTGCTTTCCTTCCCTGTGGTGTAACTGGCGCTGGGTTTTACGTTGATACGCTTCGCTTTGTAATGGTTGGCATGGCGATTTGAACCCCAAGTGCTTTGATCACAGAAGGATCTGTAGCCCTTTGGGGCAGTTTAATCAGAGCAAAGCTCCATCCAGTCCAGAAAAAACTTCAACTGACCATGCCAAGTAAGAAATGTAAAAAAAAAAGGAGTAAAAATTACTTGCGCTCTTATTATTAGCTGAGAATTCGAGAAATTTGATGTAAGAAGTGTAAGTAAAGTGACTCAGAGATCTTTTGAGAAGGAAAATTACAAAAGCGTAGCTGCAGTGCTGAGCGTTTTCCATAATGGAAAAACACAGCTTTTCTTCAGACTCCACCATGTCAACAATAGTTTAAAGAAAGCAAAATATGTAAACATTACAATTGTACAAACTGAAACAGCATGGGTATTAAGTGTTTAAAGATGTTCCGCTGAATAACGGGACTGTTTAATCTTGTCCTGGGTCAGATTCCAGTCCAATCCCAAAACTGTCTCACTCAGACTTCCCGTCAGTCACAACACACGAGACCTAATTGGAAGAAACATCTCCAACTGGATCACATTATGCCATTTAGAAGCAGTCGGAGGTAACCATAACCTATAATGCCTCCTGCAACATATAGAATCCACCATGGTATGAGACGTTTGACAGACATCTTTACAGACCACTCGGAAGCCAAGTCTTTGTTAGAGAGCAAAAAAATAAAAAAAACATGGATCTAGACGTAGTCAAACACAATCCATTAGAATTCTAGAATTTCATTGTTAAATCTTTAAACACACTGATTCTGAAATAGTTTTTTTTTTCCAGCTAAAAAAAATTAGACTGAATAATAGAATTCGATTGAACATTTAACACTCAGGGCTTTTTCAGCTCTAGAATCATTTCTCTCAGTCGGATAATGGACAGAAGATGCCAGAAGGATTCATTACAAATTATTGCATCATTATCTCAAAAATTCTACTACTGGATGTAAACTGTTATTCTTATATTCCATTATCTCGAATCAGGAGAGTCAGTGCCCTTTGCTTAAAAACTCACACATAGTTAAAATAAAATGTTATATTAAGGATGCAATAACAATCTGACACTAAATTCTAAACTCTTTTTATAATATGTTCTGCATTTTTACTGTTTATAATAAGGAGCTTTATTAAATACCTTCATGTGGAACTAATTCAGATTCAGGATTTTAACACTGGACTGTAACCCATGATAACAAAAACAGTATGTTAGGTGGGATTGTGTTTGGTGTTATGGAGCAGTTCATTATGTCTAATGATTTTCTGTTTCCAAAGCTGAGAGAAACTGCTATAGTAATAAGAAGGAAAAGAAGCAGGAGAAAAAGAAGAAGGAAAAGAGGAACAAGAGGAAGACCAAGAAGAAAAGAACACAAAGAAGTGAAGAAAAAGAGAGCAAAATGAGAAAGAAGAAGAAGAAGAAGGGGGAATAAAGAGAAAAGATAAAAACATATTTATAATGACGAAAAGGAAGAGAGAAGCCAAAGAAAGAGGAAAAGATGAAGAAGAAGAGAAGAAAAGGGAAAAAAATTATATTAATAGGATGAAATTATACTAAGTAGAAGAAAAAAAATGGTGAAAAGGAAAAAGGAGGAAAAAAAGATAAAGCAAAATTAACGGCCACTTGGCATGCAGTAGTTTGCCATTGGTTAAACTGGAAGCACTGTATGAGTTATATATCACCTGTATGCAGACCTTCTTTCTGGACGCCACTATGTTCTGTAAAACATGTGTGAAAGTGTTAAATGCCCACCTGAAAGTCGACTCTTTTGAAGTGAAAAATATTGGTAATGGTTCCAGACTCAGTACTCGCTCCAACTCCAGCGCTGTGTCCATGAAATGCTGAAAGTTGTGAAAAGGGGGACATAGTTTTCTAGACATCAAAACAAATATGCGCTTTCATCAGTAAAAACCTCAGACTTTGGGAGTGTCTTTGTTGTTTTCCCATGCTCATTAACTCGCTGGCATTATCAGTCCTGATCACTTCAAAGCAGGCAGAAAACTCTCCACTGCCAACGACTCGTAAAAAATATGTTCAAAGCACATCACGGTGCCGTTTTCCCACTTCACTTTCCACTTCCATATCATACCACGCAGACGTGTCCGTAATGTGAGAGACAGACAGATATGAAGAATAAAAACCTCGTTACAACTGACATATCAGTGACATTTTATTCAGTTCTGTTCTGCATGTCTGAGATGTGATGGCACACAGGTTCTGCATGTCTGAGATGTTCCTCCTGTGTGAATGCAGGCACCAAACAAAACCTACAAAAGAACGAATATAAAGGAGTCCGACTGCTTTACTGTCGGTTACTGTCGGGAGTCAGAAAGACAGAATTAGCACGGAGAGTAAATCAGGGAATTGGAAACAACAGAGCAGTTAACAAATCACACAGAGCGACAGTTCATCACAACAGCTGGGACATGGAGAGATAAAGAGAAAGAATGAGGGAGAGAGAGGGAGAAAGGGAGGGATGGAGAAAGAGCGGGAGAAAGAGACAGAGAGCATTTCAAGGACTCAGCCTCTGGAGGTGTTCAAAAATTACTGGGGCCCTGGTTCTTAGAGAGCAAGAGAGAGAGAGAGAGAGAGAGAGAGAGAGAGAGAGAGAGAGAGAGAGAGAGAGAGAGAGCAGTTTTATAACTCAAAATGTTCACTATGAAAAATTATGTGTTCCTGTGTTTCTAATAAAGACAAAATGTCCATATTGAAAATTTAAAAATGATATTACAAATCATGTTTGTCTTGAAATTGTTATTTCAATAAATAAATAAATAAATAAATAAACAAATAAATAAAGAAGTGAGTGAGTAAATGAGTGAGTGAGTTAGTGAATGAGTGAGTAAATGAATGAGTGAGTGAGTGAGTGAGTGGTGAGTGAGTGGTGAGTGAGTGAGTGAGTGAGTGAAATAAATAAATAAATAAATAAATAAATAAATAAATAAATAAAGAAGTGAGTGAGTAAATAAGTGAGTGAGTTAGTGAATGAGTGAGTGAGTAAATGAATGAGTGAGTGAGTGAGTGAGTGAGTGAGTGAGTGAGTGTGAGTGAGTGAGTGGTGAGTGAGTAAATGAGTGAGTGAATGTATGAGTAAATGAGTGAGTGAGTAAATGAGTGAGTGAGTGCGTGAGTGAGTGAGTGAGTAAATGAGTGAGTGAGTAAATGAGTGAGTGAGTGAGTGAGTGAGTGAGTGAGTGAGTGAGTGAGTGAGTGAGTGGTGAGTGGGTGGGTAAATGAGTGAGTGAGTAAATGAGTGGTGGTGAGTGAGTGAGTGAGTGAGTGAGTGAGTGGTGAGTGAGTGAGTGGTAAATAAATGAGTGAGTAAGTGATTGAGTGAGTGAGTAAATAAGTGAGTGAGTGAGTGAGTGAGTGAGTGAATGAGTAAGTGAGAGAGTGAGTGAGTGGTGAGTGAGTGAGTGAGTAAATGAGTAAGTGAGAGAGTGAGGAGTGAGTGAGTGAGTAAATGAGTGAGTGAGTGGTGAGTGATTGAGTGAGTGAGTGGTGAGTGAGTAAATGAGTGAGTGAGAGAGCGAGTGAGTGAGTAAATGAGTGAGTGAGTGAATGAGTGAGTGAATGAGTAAATGAGTAAATGAGTGAGTGAGTGAGTAAATGAGTGAGGAGTGAGTAAATGAGTGAGAGAGTGAGTGAGTGAATGAGTAAGTGAGAGAGTGAGTGAGTGAGTGAGTAAATGAGTGAGTGAGTGAGTGAGTGGTGAGTGAGTAAATGAGTGAGTGAGTGAATGAGTGAGTGAGAGAGCGAGTGAGTGAGTGAGTGAGTGAATGAGTGAGTGAATGAGTGAGTGAGTAAATGAGTGAGTGAGTGAGTGAGTGAGTAAATGAGTGAGTGAGTGAGTGAGTAAATGAGTGAGTGAGAGTGAGTGAGTGAGTGGTGAGTGAGTGAGTGAGTGAGTGAGTGAGTGAGTGAGTGGTAAATAAATGAGTGAGTAAGTGATTGAGTGAGTGAGTAAATAAGTGAGTGAGTGAGTGAGAGTGAGTGAGTGGTAAATGAGTGAGTGAGTGAGTGAGTGAGTGAATGAGTGAGTGAATGAGTTAAGTGAGTAAATGAGTGAGTGAGTGAGAGGTGAGTGAGTGAGTGAGTGAGGAGTGAGTGGTAAATAAATGAGTGAGTAAGTGATTGAGTGAGTGAGTAAATAAGTGAGTGAGTGGTGTGAGTGAGTGAGTGAGTGAGTAAATGAGTGAGTGAGTGGTGAGTGAGTGGTGAGTGAATGAGTTAAGTGAGTAAATGAGTGGTGGTGAGTGAGGAGTGGTGAGTGAGTGAGGAGTGAGTAAATGAGTGAGTCAGTGAGTGAGTGAATGAGTGAATAAATGAGTGAGTGGTGAGTAAATAAGTGAGTGAGTGAGAGTGAGTGAGTGAGTGGTGAGTGAGTGAGTGAGTGAGTGAGTGAGTGAATGAGTGAGTGAGAATGAGTGAGTGGTGAGTAAATGGTGAGTGAGTGAGTAAATGAGTGAGTGAGAGAGTGAGTGGTGGTGGTGAGTGAATGAGTAAGTGAGAGAGTGAGTGGTGAGTGGTGAGTAAATGGTGAGTGGTGGTGAGTGAGTGAGTGGTGGTAAATGAGTGAGTGGTGAATGAGTGAGTGAGAGAGCGAGTGAGTGAGTGAGTGGTGAGTGAATGAGTGAGTGAATGAGTGAGTGAGTAAATGAGTGAGTGAGTGGTGAGTAAATGGTGAGTGGTGGTGGTGGTGAGTAAATGAGTGAGTGAGAGAGTGAGTGAGTGGTGAGTGGTGGTGAGTGGTAAATAAATGAGTGAGTGAGTGATTGAGTGAGTGAGTGAGTAAATGAGTGGTGAGTGGTGAGTGGTGGTGAGTGGTGGTGAGTGAGTGAGTGAGTGGTGAGTGAATGAGTGAGTGGTGAATGAGTGAGTAAGTGAGTGAATGAGTGAGTGAGTGGTGGTGAGTGAGTGAGTGAATGAGTGAGTAAATGAGTGAGTGAGTGGTGGTGGTGAGTGGTAAATGAGTGAGTGAGAGAGTGAGTGAGTGGTGGTGGTGGTGGTGGTGGTGAGTGGTGGTAAATAAATGAGTGAGTAAGTGATTGAGTGAGTGGTGAGTGAGTGGTGAGTGAGTAAATGAGTGAGTGAGTGAGTGAGTGGTGAGTGGTGAGTGGTGGTGGTGAGTAAATAAGTGAGTGAGTAAGTGATTGGTGGTGAGTAAATGAGTGAGTAAGTGAGTGGTGAGTGGTGGTGGTGAGTGGTAAATGAGTGAGTGAGTGGTGAGTGAATGAGTGAGTGAATGAGTTAAGTGAGTAAATGAGTGAGTGGTGGTGAGTGAGTGAGTGAGTGAGTGAGTGAGTGAGTGAGTGAGTGAATGAGTGAGTAAATGAGTGAGTGAGTGAGTGAGTGAGTAAATGAGTGAGTGAGTGAGTGAGTGAATGAGTGAGTGAATGAGTGAGTGAGTGAATGAGTAAGTGAATGAATGAGTGAGTGAATGAGTGAGTGAATGAGTGAGTGCGTGAATGAGTGAGTGAATGAGTGAGTGAGTGAGTGAGTGAGTAAGGAGTGAATGAAAGTCTTGTAGAAATTAAGTTGGTCAGAGCTTCACCAATCTGTGAAAGACAGAAGTGTCTACAAATTGTGAAACAAATTTAGAATAACCCTCAACATAAAATTGCAAAACAGCTGAATATCATTTACATCACATTATATCATCAAACGTTCCTAAGAATATTAGATGCTCTGTGATCTCCAAACCCACTGCAGAGAGTGAGAGAGAGAGAGAGAGAGAGAGAGAGAGAGAGAGAGAGAGAGAGAGAGAGAAAGAGAGAGAGATCAAACACAGAGGTGACGTCTTTTCTGAAATATAGAAAGAAGACGTATGGATAGAGGGCTAAGAAATAATTCAGAACTTCACTTCTGCTGAGGTTACAAACACACACACACACACACACACACACACACACACACACACACACACACACACTAACACACAGAAACAGCACTGCTGATACACACTGGGGCATTATGGTGCTGATACACACACCCTTAGAGAGCACAAGGGTCATCACACACTGTTTTACTGTGGCAGAGTGTTACAAACACACACACACACACACACACCATTTTCCATTCACTTCTTCCTGAAAGTGTTCAATGCTAACAGCACTTCATATCACAGTTAAACACACGGCTGCATACATTTTAATCATTGGTGATTGTTAGAAGCAGGCTATTAGTTACTGATCAGAAGGTAGTAGGTTCAGGCAACCTGCCACTGTTGGGCCCTTGAGCAAGGCCCTCAACCTCTTTTCTCTAGCACCACCATATTCTGTCTGACCTCAACGTCCTACAAGTTGTGATATGTGAAGTGAAGAATTTCACTGTGCTGTAATGTACAGGTGACACCTAAAGGCTGCTTATTCTACTAAATTCACTGCAGTAACTTCAGCAGAAGATACTAAACTCTAACACTGTTCTCCAACTTCCCCAGCACTGACCAACATCAGGATGAAGAACAAAAATCGGAATGATATCCTGGTTTGAATAAAATGACAAGAAATGGTCATGAATGCGATCCAGACAGACCCCTGACAGCTGAGGTGTTTATACAAAAGCATATGATACACTATATGGACAAATGTTTGGGGACACCTGACCATAAGTTTGATATGTGCTTTAAAAACATCCCGTTTGCTCTCATAAAAACCTCCACTCTTCTGGGAAGATGTTCCAATAGATTTTAGTGTCACCCAAATGAGGATAGGTTCTCCTTTTGAGTCTCGTTCCTCTCAAAGTGTCTTCTTCATACCATCCCAGGATTTTAATCCTCCTTAAATTAAAATGTGTGAACTTCTAATAATTCTTATATTCTGTAAAGCTGATTGAAGACAATTTCCATTGTTGAAAGCCCTAAAGAAATACATTTAATTGAGTTGAATTTTAAAGTTTGGTAGAAATTTGGCCTCATTCAGCCAGTTAGAACGATCAGGTACTGATGTACGTGAGTCAGAGTGAAATATACAATAATTATGCTAATACAACACTAAAATATGGATGCTGCACAATTCATCTTACAAAGAAATATACTTGTTTTTACTCCAAAGCAGATTCTTGCTTTAGAGATTCTTGGTGTCTGGATCTTCCAATGCAATCCTTCCTCCCATTTTTTGTTCTCATTCCTTTTCATTTCGATGTTACTTTTATTTCACATCATCAACTACATTTAACTGGTGAGAGACTCCTAATATTTTCACACCCAGCTAGGAGAATAGCTAGACTGTTAAAGACAAGTAATACAGAAATGTGAATCCTGGTCTCGGGTAGCCAGACCAGACGCTAACAGTGTTAATGCTAATGCTAATGTGAGTCAATAATGGCATAATCATCAGAGCTACTGTACACACAGACCAGCTTGATAGCGCTCTCAGTGTTTTAACTGAAACAATTTGCAGCTTTGACACCTTTTTCTTTAGAGGCTGTAAAAGGCACCCCTGTGTGGTCGGTTGGTTTGCACTAAAAGCAGCATGAGCACCAGTGTGTGTGTGTGTGAGGGTGTGAGTGTGTGTGAGAGAGTGTGTGTGTTCTAATCAAAGCTGTGTTTAGATAAAGCAGCAGTGTGACAGGTCAAACAGAGCTGTGTTTGATGCTCTTTATGAGCCTGTTGTTTATTCGTGGCTCCGAGGGCCGACCTCCTGCCGGGACGCAAATGGACGCCAGGGAGTGTCAGATGAGTCCTGTCCTCTTTTCAGCTCTCTGTCTCTGCTTTCCTGTCCTCTTCTTTTTCCTGTCAGCGACTTCTTGAGCCTCACGTCACACTCACTCTCTTACTATCTATCACACACAACATGTAACATGTAAGTTTTTACTTATGCTGTAGCAGATGCAAATGTGTGACATGGAGAAACGGATATGAGGTCTTTATATGAGGTCTATTTATTAATAGGCAGCTCTGAGAAGGTCATATTCGTTTTCTTGTTCTATTTCTACAGGAACGTCTCATTCACAAGGGTTTTACAGCATTGACTTTTATGTAAGGAGTCAACAGTGTGAGAGCAGTGTTTTGGTTTATTCTTGACAGTTTTTATGGTTTACAGAAATTAATTGATAATGAAATAATTGGAATTCAATGGAATCAATTAACTGAATTAGTTGCATATTAATTGCATTAAACTAATTAATTGATTAAAGCTTATTTTATGCTTTGCTGGTTTCAATGAAATAATACATTTAGGAAAGTGTATTCATTTGAAGCTAAATGATATAAAGAACATCTTCAGTGCATGAACCATCTATATAAGAGTGTGTGAGAAAACATTATGTCCAAACAGATTGAATATCATATAATGCGTAGTTGTTTTGGAGCAGGTTTATGCGCCATTTATGGAAGAATCTTCAATTTCAGAGCACCTCTGCATTCAGAAAGATCAATTTCCATAAATATGAGTGTGTGT
>NC_060912.1:9273657-9318657 GCF_014805685.1 Silurus meridionalis | reverse complement strand
GTTCTTGTAGCACACCTCCACCGGGGCCGGTCTGTTCATCCGTGCCATGCTGCTTCGTCCTCAGGACAAACTTTACACGACAGCGTATACCCAGTATTTGGACTGTCCAGCGTCTGTCTCCGTACTTCAATTCAGATTTCACTTCTACTACAAAACACGCCTGGATCAGCTCCCCCCCTGATGTCCAATTCCGTCCTGTAGCAAAGCCCTGATGATGGCTTTCTTTGGCCAGGGGGGTCAAATCACCCCATCAGCTAATAGGTGTGTACGAAGTAACGGTTAAAGATCAGTGAAGGTCATCGGGTTCAGCACAGAACATCGTGTTCAGCATGTCAGATGAGCCGATGCTGAGTGGAGCAGGAAGAACCGGGTCTCTGCGAGCACAGCATCAACGCACCATGGGAACTCGAGCTTCTGAAAAAACAAAGACAGAGATAGAGAGAGAACGCAAGACGTCAAAATGTGAAACATCAAGGAAATGTATTTATTTTTTTTGTTGGAATTCATATACAAATGATCACACACTGAATTGAACTTTACCCAAACACTCAACGCCATCATTTGAGCTTAGCAGTATAATGAACTTCAGAAACAAAAGTAAAGACACCTGACGTTCCAGCCATATGTGGTTCTTCCTCAATCTGTTCACAAAGTTAGAGGTACACAATTATATAGAATACCTTTGGGTGCATTTGAATAAAATGTTCCCATCACTTTAACATTTATTCATGAAAAGCCAGCTCCATGTAGATATGCTTCAACTAGGTTTGGAGTAGATCTTGAGTGGCCTGCTATGGAGCTCTAACCTAAACCTCTGGAATGAATTGGAACGCTGACCTCACCCCAGGCCTTCCTTACCTCACCTACATTACTACCTGATTTTACTAAACACCTTTGTGAGCACAAATCTCAACAAGCACACACTGAAATCTCGTGGAAGATCTACCC
Source organism: Silurus meridionalis (assembly GCF_014805685.1). NCBI lineage: Eukaryota > Metazoa > Chordata > Actinopteri > Siluriformes > Siluridae > Silurus > Silurus meridionalis. Next base: position 9,317,709 of record NC_060912.1, on the reverse strand, counting down.
AGAGGTGTGGTGACTACTGTATTATAACAGCAAATGGGGACTGAATGTTAAAGGAGATGTTCGAAAGACAAATACGAATCTTATGAACAGGTATCCACAAACTTTGGGCAAAAAATATTCCAGGATAAAAATGCTGAAATACATAAAACGTTAGCTTTTTATCTCTTTTAGAATGTCTGATTTTCTCTTCTATATCTTCTTTATTCAACCACGAAATTCTCACCTATTAGTGTGATGGGATAGAATCAGAGTTTTTGTGCTCATCATGCAGTCATAAAAAGAAGACAAATATACATGGCTAATGATACGCTAACATTCCTCAGAGTGAGCAAAAATAAAGATTTAGTCCTAATTCAGTGGAACAATGATGACTCCATTTTGGGAATACGGCCTTCTACCATGAGACAGAAGGCAAAGCTCTTAATGAGGTCCTTTGAGAGAAGTTTTAAGGGAAATTTAAGTCTTATGAAGTGACAGAGCAAAGCTTAAATCATAGTTTTTTTGCAAGCACAGTACATTTTTTGTTTAAAGGTTTCTAGCCTTAAATATATACAGAGCATCAAAAAGTATTCAAAAACGCTTCACTTTATCCACATTTCGATTAAAATTCTACAAACAATACCCCATAATGACAACAGATCTAACAGATATAATATATATACACAGAAAAACACAGACTGAAATTGTGAGATATTAGAAATATTATACGCCTAAGATGAAGACCTCAGTGGTGCACTGCAGTTGCCTGGAAGGCAGTAAACAATAAAATGTGCATCTGCAGCACCCTGAGGTATCAGAACGAGGTTAATTGGGTACATCGCTACTTCCTAAACACAACTTACAAGGATCACAAAAACAATCCTGCAAGCTACCTTTCCACAGCATGGCGTAGTTTCTTTTTGGTTTTTTTATCAATTTTTTCTTTTATTTTTTGTAAATTTGAGTTTTTTTTGAACTTCTAAAAGCGATGGGCACTACGTGTCCTCTTCTCCAGAACAATTACCCAACCTTTTCCCATAAGAGCAAACTAACAAGTAAATATTTGCACTGACGATTTTAAGAGCCGTCGTGGGCCTCCGAGACCCTCAGAGGCTCGATGCTTAAAAATAAAACAGAGCACAAACACAAGCTGGAGAAACGAGCAGAAACCAGGGAACGTTGCTCGGATCACAGCAAAGGTAAGAGAGAGAAAAGATTTCTCAAGGAAACTCTCAAGGAGATTCCACAAAATCAGATTCCTCTAAATGCCCCCCAGTTGACACCATTTAATTTTATATTATAAGTTTTTCATGTGTTGACAGGAGGCTATGTGATTTCTGGCTTCCCAGTAGGTCGAGTTTCTATTTTTACTTCCTGAACCAGGCCAAAAAGACGACCTCTTCTGCGTGCCACAGATTTAGAGCAAGCCCTGTTCCTAAAAGGTACTACCAGTATGTACTATACCGGGAATCCACTCACACCAGGTACAGTGATAGTTCAGTGGTTTCGGAAGATTGAGAGTTCAAATCCTAGCATCACCATGTTGACACTGTTGGGCCCCTTTGCACGGCCCTTAACCATAAACTTCTCAGATAATTAAAATCCGCTTTGGCTGATTTGGTACATAAATCCCACCAACTGCCTGTTTACCGAGGTCTTATCCAAAATCTCTGCTTGCAATGCAGTGTGTAACTCAGTGAAAAATAAAAAATTATACATTTAAAAATAAAATGATTGAAACTAAATGTATATAAAACGTATAATTATCTCATAAGTACTTCTAAACAGTTGAGAGTTAAAGGCCTTGCACAGGGGCCCAGCACTGGCATTCAAACTCAAACTACCAATCAGGGAAAATAAATAAAAATAAATAAATAAAAATATCTATGCCACTTCCATTATTAGTAAATCCTTGAAATTTTCTATATAAATCCTTTATACATCGACCTTTCCATTAAAACCGTTAAATAACTTTCATTAGAAGAGAAAAAAAATCTCAGGTGTTGCCATTGAATGGTGCATAAAATTAAATAAATTAATAAATGTAAAAGTATATACATTCATACATTTTTCTGCTCTCATGGTATGTCTCAGACTTTCTGACACAACAGTATGCAAATAAAGAAATTACACACCATGGAGCAACTCTTCCTGCCCAAATGTACTAAAATAAATAAATAAATAAATAAATCTCTCTACCTCCAAGGGCATTCACACGACTTTCTCTGAACTAAAAAGCAGTTCTTTATTCACATGAACAGAATTTGGCTCTCATCTAGAGCTACTCAATTATTCCATTTATACAACTAAGCATTTGAGGGTTAAAGGCTTTGCTCAGGGGCCCAGAAATAGCAGCTTGGCGGTGTTCGGATTTAAACTCGAGACCAACCGAAGTCTGATATATTAATCCCTGAGCTACCACTAACCCCACCCCCAAAACATGTATGTCTAAAGTAAACAGGTATTTCATTTCTGTCTACGCTAGCAGTCTTTGTCTATTCGTTACCCCCACATCAGGTCCTTGTGTCCCTATATTTACCTTCCTTTTGTTCATGTTCTACACTTGCATCCACCTCTGACTCCAATCCCTGTGACTCAGGACCTGACTTATGGCAGCACTACCACTTTCTTCTTCATCTTCAACATAAACACAATACAATTTCAAAAACACAGCCTGCACTTATAATCCAACACAATATTTAGCATTGACCACAGGGGAGGCAGTCAGTAAGCTCTGAGTGATTATAGTGATTATACACACAGACTCACGATATAATGAGTTTCTGCGGACTCGACGCTCTGTCTGGGCCACCTGGGCGTTAAAAATAGGTTAGGCAGCTGCTTTTATTCATGCACATAGTTTTGTTTTCATTTCTATCTCATTGTGTTTCAAAGATATTTGGATCAATGGGGAAACAAATAAATCCGTAATTAAATTTAAATCCTTCAAGCAGCTCATTTGACTTAACAGGACAAGTATTAAAAGTCGCCACCAAATTACCAGTGGTGGACGAAGTAAACAAACAATGTACTTAAGTTAAAGTAGAGATACACTCGGTAAAATATTACTCCAGAAAAAAGTGCTTTCACTTGAGTAAAAGTACAAAAGTATTTGCTTTCAAATGTACTTAAGTATCCGTTATTATGACTGTAATGTTCCTATAATCATTTGAGTCATATAGCTTTTGCTTAATCAACTCAGTTTATGTGAAAAGACTCTAAATGTGACTCTCAGCACACCAGTCTTTTAATAGAATGATAGGAGTCAAACACTGATTGGTGTCTATTAAAATTATCACAAGCCCAAAACCTTTCTTTCAACTGCTTCCAATAAATTGCGCAAATAACGCCAAGGGTGTTGTGGCAAGTCAGAGTGAAGAGTTTCTTCTATCATTTATTCCTCTCAAAATGTTCTGCTTGCTACTGAACTGATGCTGAACTGTATGTTGGTGATCAGTCGATACCACCAAGCGTCAAACAAAACAAGTGAAAACAGAGCGTGGGCTCGTCCCTGATTGGTGGCTTGCTGCGTGGTTGACAGGTTACGTTTTTATCCGCTCATAGACAAAAAAAAAAGGGGGTTGAGTAAAGTTGAGTCAAAAGTAAAATATTTGACAGAAATGTAGAAGTTAAAGTCAAAATCTCCCCAAATGGAAATACTTCAGTAAAGTACAGATATGTAAAAAAAGCTACTAAAAGTACAGTAATGAATTACATTTACTTCATTTCTGTGCTTCTTTACAAATTAGGATTTAATACCACAGCTCTGTTGAGTTCCTGATTTCAAACTAATTCTTGGAACAGCAGCTTTGACAGTCACGACAATTGCAGGGTTCGCATGAATGCAGCATTTTAAAATATGAATATCAAAAACAAACTTGTTCAGCAGGCACTCAACACATACAGATAGAAACAAATGATGTTAGATTGAAGTTTTTCCATTAAGAGATGTTTATATACATTTATGGAAGGAGACTCCAGTGTCAACGCAGATTTTAAGTCTACTCAGCATTTTTGACTGACTTATGGCAGCACTACCACTTTCTTTCTTTTTTCATTTATACTGCATTTCCACTGAGTCTGATGCCAGTGCTTTGGAAAGGTCTGTGATAAAGCTCCATCATTTCAGACAGAAGAAAGTCCAAAAAATGGACAGCTTTGATGTTCTTTTTTTTTTTTTTTTTTTTTTTTTTTTTTGCTCTCGTGACAAACTGTTTAGAGAAAAAAATCGACTGTTTATGTCCATAATCATCACAATTACCGCAGCGTAATGGGAACGAATGATTTCGGGACGTGCAGTTACGAGAAAGAAATCAACTTTAAGCGATTTGCAGCAACTGCAAGTCTGCGTTTTTTTTTTTCCCTCCTTCAGGGTGCGAATCCCTCTGTAATCCCTCCCGCACGCTCACGTAATTGAGGGCCTCGCAGGAATTTCAAAGGCATGAAATTACAAACGCGTGCATGTGATGACCGGGTACGTGTGAGTTTTCACGTCTGTAATGGAATTACACTGGATGTGAAAACCACCGTGCTACTCTGTACTTTTGTGCATGTCAGGTAGAGGTTACTGACTTTTTTTTAAATAAATAAACACCACGCAGTCCAAAAGTTTGCACGCCCCCTGGGACAAACTGGACAAATTAATATGTTACTATACAAAATGTGAGGGGAAAAAGGTATAGAACAAAAAAAAAACCTCATCTCAGACTTATCAGTCATCTATAGATGTACCAGGGCCATTTGGATTTCACTTCATGTAGAGTTTGGACATTGGACCTCTGAGTGTTTAAAGGCTCTGGCATTGAGAAGCTGGTGTTGAATCTGTGGTGATCTCAACTGTTGAGCTATTTTACGATTTGCTCACTAGCTCCTGGTTCCATAACGTCAAATGACTGTAGAAAGGACATTACTCAAAATCTTACATGTTAGTTCTCACTCTCTGGTGTTTTGTATTGTTTTAGGATTTAAAAATCACACTCTTGATATCACATAATTTAAAGATGGGTTCCCTTTTGAGTCTGGTTCCTCTTAAGGTTTCCTCTTAGAACATCTAAGAGAGTTTTTCCTGGTCACAGTCGCCATGGCTGCTCATCAGGGATAAATATACATGGGAGAGTATCTTTCACATGGCGCTGGTTCCTGCCATTAGTAACATCTGAGGAGGAACTCAATCAGCCAAACAGGAAGAGCACACAACTATTTTCAGAAAAGGGTCACCAAAAAGTGGTTTCAGGAAGATACGATGATGAGTCCTTTAATTTAGTTTTTATCCCAAATCCCACAGTAAGCTACCAACAAAAACTAGCAAGCTAAATTTTTAATTGGTTATAATTTTTTTGTACTTTTAACCATTTAAAGTAACATTTGCAAGACAGGTATAATTCGGTTATCAGTTAGAAAAAAAGTTATTACAATGTGAAAACAACCAATACCAGATACAAGCCTTTAACATCCGTGTCCTTTCCCCTTCAGTGGATAGGCTCTTTGCATTTCTGCATTCTTCTCAGCGTTGCTTCTGCTCTCTGGTTTCATCACTACACTCACACTGGTGGTATTTTCCTTCTAGGTGTCTGCAAGGGCTTCAGAAGATAAATGCCCGAGACATTAATCAAGATATGCATCAACATCTGCAAAGTTTATTTTAGCAAGCGGGAAAAAAATTTAAATCGTACATACAGAGATAAGATATACCTCGATGTAACACCTTGTATATAACCCTTACATATAAATATAATGTAGGTATAATTGTTGGAAAGGAAAGGAAAGTCTTAGTGTACAGATAAATGTAGCAAAGAGTGAAAGAAGTCCAGTGCGTTTTCCACTATGCAAATTTTATTTGCACTTGGCCGGACCTAAACTTCAGCTTTAAAAAAAATATATAATCCGGAGAAAAAAAACAAAAACACTGAAAAACTGTGTAGTATCGCCGTATCACAAGGGTCAAAAGCCCAAAATGTTCAGTACTGGTACCGTTGTGTACGAGAAAACCGCTCGGAACATGAAGAAGCGCTGAGATAGAAAAACAAAACCTCCAAGGCAGAATTCAACCACCTCAAAGCCGCTCAGATGTCCAAGTAAAAATGATACCAATCCCCAAACATGTAATTATAAGCTTTATGGACAGTTTACGAGCTATCATTAAGCGCCAGACGCCTACCTTTGCTCCCCCGTGCAACACCTTTGGATGCGACGCAGCGCCGAGACCGAGCCCGAGCTGCAGCTGATTTAAAGGATGATTTGACTTTTGTTGTTTTTTGTGTGTTGTTTTTTCTCACTGCAAGATCGCTCAGCTGTAAAGCGCAACACAGGATGTCAGTATAAACAGGTGTCTTGCTCTGACAAACACTCACAGCCGATCAGAACCTACCACAACATATTACTACACTCCGCTTGTGAGAAAATAGGACTGAATAATTTGGCCTTGCTATGAACCTGGGAGAGTCAAATCCGACTGCAAAGCAACGACTTGTGCAGTTTTCAGAAAGTTCAGGAATGTCCAAATTAGGCCAAGCGGTGATGGGGAACACAACACAGGAAATCCTTTATCCTGTCTCGCAAAGCGTTTACACACGCACACTTGCGCAAACACAATCTTTCACCAAGCCCCAGAAAATGGTATCAATAAAACCAGTCCAATTGTTTAAAAGATATATGTGTAAAGACGTACAGAGATGATGCCACGATACTAGGCCTCGCATTCACCCTGGACTAACTAAGGCATGTAGAGAAGAAATATTTGTGGACACCAGACCATAAGATTCTTCCTATTCTACTTTTGCTCTTATGACATCCACTCTTCTGGGAAGATTTTGGAGTGTACTTGTGGAGATTTGTACTCTTTTACCAACAATAGTGTTAGTGAAGTCAGGTAATGATGATGGTGAGGTGGCCTGGGTTCCAATCAGCATTCCAGTTTATCTCAAAAGTGTTCAATAGAGTTGAGGTCAGAGATCAATAACAGGAGATCCTCTACCCCAAAATATACAAAGCCAGAATATCTTAATGGAGCTGGCTTTGTGCACTGGGGCATTGTCATGCTGGAAGTTTAATTCTTCTAGTTCTAGTGAAAGGAACATTTTCATGCTACCCAAATCCTTAGACATCCTATACAATTGTGTCCAATTTGGGGTGCCTCATTACTTTTGTCCATATAATGTAGTCGACTGAATACGCTTTGGTTCTGTTTGAAACTGGAGACGCTGTAAAAGTCTCACTTTTTTTTTTTATCTCTTGATCATAAGGTTTACATTCTGTGGGTACTAGAAAAAAAATAAGGCATTAGAATGTTACTGTTAAAATAAATGCATTAATATTAAATTTTAATTACAGCCAGAATCTGGAGATGAAGAAAATTCATCAAGAACTTCTGACCAATCAGATTCGAGAATCTAATAGCATTGTGGTCCACACACTGCGTTCTTGTTTTTTTCTTTTTTTGGTCGAGTGGTACATTCCCCGCTCGTGCAGCTGGGAGTTCTCAAAAGACAAGCTGATGTTATTCCGATGTCAGAGGGTTTCCTGTCTGAGACTTGCAGCTGGACCTTTGAGCTTGTGAAAAAAAAACCTATGAGAAAAGACAACAGTTTTGTGGACACACACATACACTCCCACACGAACAGACACACACACTTTTAGCTCTTTCTAAACTGAGGTCTCACCTGGAAATCCTTCTTTCTTAATTCATTCAATCGCTTTTCTCTGTTCACGGTGTCTGTTTTCAATCAGCAATCTCAGAATGTTAAGAGAACCAGCTCTCGTTCTTGTCCTCTGGACTTCAGGCTGAGGTCAAACGGAGCCCTTTTTAATTGACCGGAGCAGCGCAAATCTCAAAACTCTCACTGTGGGGATCTGCTCGCATGCACCATGCAAAAATCCCCCTGTGATTCAGGATTTCCCTTTTAACCTCCCACAATGTGGAAATGCAAACTACAGACAGGCTTTTCCCTCCCTCCCTCCCTTCCTCCCTCCCTTTCTCTATCTCCAGCCACCTCATTCCTTCTCTAAGGCAACGGGCAGAAAGGTCTCGTCTCAAAAGAGCCCAAAAAGGTCAGACGGCGAAGAGAATGAGCCTTGAATAAATTGTCTTTCCTTCATGAGATTTCTCAAAGACTTTTCCCTTTCAATGTAATTCTAGTCCTGATTCTACAGTCAGTAATTAAAGAATAAAACCATGTGCTGAGTCTTTTTGGGTCATGATGTTGTGAGGAAAACAAGTAAACACAGGTTGGTGAGCTGTGACATGGGAGCTACCACCCTGAAGTTCATTATTTTCCCAAAAATGTCAGGTCCTGAAGTGTTTTATTCAACATCACTATCCACTATTGAATCACTAATACATTTTTCCCACTTACAACTTATTTCAAACCAAAATTACAATACTTTACACAGTTAGCAACACAGCTTCCATTCAAGCTACTCGCTACTAGAATCAGAAACACTAGCCAATAACAAAATGGTTTCCATTATTATGGTCTGTGTACATAGATTCTGGTCCCTAGTAGAAACTCAAATCATAATTAGCAACATAGACTTAAACAATTAATGAAATAAAAAGATTCCATGATACTGTTCATTCCGTGCTAACAAATATTTTACTGGTTTCCACTTCAAATACCATTTCAGTCAATTAGCGGTTTGCCAGTACCAAATGGTTAAATCATGTTTTACAAACCAAAGAAAACATTATTGAGATTTGTCTGGAGAAATCTGTACTCCATGATGCCCTAATGGTCCCAAATAGTTTCCCGTAGATACCAACATGTGATCCAGATGCCAAAGGTATCAACTGGTCCTTGGGATGAGACATACACATATGCCAGCAATGGATAACAATAAATTACCAGTAGAAATCCATATAATTACAAGATTACACTTTCCATTAGTTTTTCCATCGTATTATTATTAATTTTTATGGGGGCTGGAGGAAGAAACAAAGAAAAGAGTGCGTTACATGCTTCTCTGTTAAAGCCAAACTGGTGAAATGTTAATGCTCTGCTTGAAGATCCGAGCCCTGATTGAGTCTTTGAAACACTATGACTAATCCAAGTGACTCAGAATGACTCCAGCAAAATCAAGAACTAGATTTGGTTAATATACATATTACAGCATGATGAGATGATAGGAATGAATAACACACGAGCACCATATAACCCCTGTATGTCATAAGGGAGAGTTTCTAATGTACACAGTACAGTATCTTGGACAATATTCTTGACAAGCACTATGGGATCCATCTATGGACTAATGTACAAATAAAATGGACTGCTTAATTCCTGTTGCAGGGACGTTTTCCTGAATCATTTTTATTTTTTACAGTAAGCCACTAGAAAAGCCCACAGCTTTCCCCGAACATTTGTGGTTAATGGTTATTTATCTGCGGCTGATTTTCTGACTGCTCAGGGTCAGGCACTATGCGATTGCCATCGATATTGGCCCGAGCTTCAAAGCTGCCAACGGCTCGATGTTTATTTATACTCGTTTATGCAAAGGACGATAAGCATCGCACATGAGAGAAGAGGACGGAAAGGCTTTCTCCAAATCTTTTCTTCAGGCTAGAGCAGCTTTGCATCATTAAAGTCTGGCTCCAACTCAAAGCTGGATTTTATATGAATAAAAGACGTAAGAAAAAATAAATAAAGCTACAAACGCTAACTCCGCATCTTAGATCTGGACATGTGAAGTAACAAATTCTTACAGATGTGAACTATTTACAATATTAAATAATGACACGTCATACTGTATTTTTAGTCATTTTTGCATTCTTAATGCTGGTGCCTGTTATCTCTTACATTATAGCAGCTATAAACAGTCATTCCCTCAATAGCCTTTCAGATTTCTTTTGCTTAAATTTTTAGGACGGAAAAAAAAAAAAGGAAGAAGAAGCTTGTCCTACAGAGAAATCACTCCTAGACAATGCAACTTTCCACTCTTCAAAACTGTAAAAGGAATGGCTTTACTTCCGACTGTAATACTGCAACTCGAAATGAGAAGAACGTGGGAAAGTGGATGTTTGGATGCTGTCGTCCCTCCACTCTCACACTTTCTTCACTCCAGTTTGTTGAAGTTGGTCTGGTGAGCTGTCTTTCATCCCAGCGATCCCTTACATCCGTTTTACCTTCTGGCTCATGTTGGAGTACTTACCTGGACCCTAATCATAATTTTTAGCTATTAGGTAACAATAAGCATACCTAATAATGCAAGATTGAAATGATGAGGCACCAGTGATCATTTCCCTTATTTAAAAAAACTGGCCTGATCCATCCTGATACCCAACCAATGGATAAACCACTTGCTATGGCTGAAGATGTTTCCACATGGGTCTAAAGATCCATGCAGGGTTGAACTTAAGAACCATGAATGATGGATTTGGACACTGTTTGCTACAATGGCTTAAGATTACAATTACTACGAACAGTTGATCTGTTTAGAGTTCATAACCAACAATGATGAAACTATAATGAAATGTCCCACTGTTAGCATATTGTTTTATTAGGCATAGTATACTTTTATGTTGTTGTTTTTATCAGGCAACTGATCTAATGAAACATTTCTAGTTTTCACTGTGGTTCTTTTTCCTGTCCATCTTCTATTTTTCTCCTGTAAAACTGATGTGACCAAACCAGACCTTAGTCATGAAACCTCTAGGGGTGGTAGTACTCCTTCTAGCTACTGGTGCTTCCGGGAAGTCCCGCCCCCCTTTTTTTTCTAGTTTAATTAGCATTTTACAATTTGTGCGCACATCTGTGCATTGACATCAACCATGAGTAGCATTTTTTCCTTTCACTTCGTTTTATATCCTAATTGAACTTGATTGTGTGCACCTGTGCCTTGTTTCCCAATTAGTAACTCATGTTCTTCATTATATCTTCTACAGTTTTATCATCGGTGTACAGCTTTGTAGTTTTTAGCTACATGGATCTCATTCTCGACTACCTTTAAATCACTTTTGCACATAAACAGCTATACATGCTTGCTATAATCGGTAATCTTGATGTTTCAGTTCTCATTAGGTTCTACATAAAGACTTATGATGCAGAGCACATCCCTGCCCTGGTACAGCATGATTACCAGAAGTATTCTATCATTTGTTTATTTTTTTATTAAAGGGAGCCCCATGGCCAAACTCTGACCACCATCAGGGCTCTCAATTGGCATCGTAAGACTGGCTGGACGTCACTGGGAGAGCACTAATGGCTCCTTGTGGCATGGGGGGGACAGGGTCATGTGCAAGTATTTATTTGAGGCTTTCGGAAGCCTCTTGGGGACGTTTCTGCTGAATTTCAACCCTGAGAATTCGCTGCTCTTTTTTCTCACAACACATGGGATCGCTGCTCAGAGAGACCTTTAAACAATGTCGGGCCATGAGCTCTTGTTGAGAGCAAATCCTTCGCTAGACTGAACAAACCCCATGCATGATTGCCATCTCAAGAACTATTTGGCATGTAGATACTAAGCAAGTCATGAGACGCATCCCTGCTTAGGCCAAATTTACCACTTTAGTGCTGTGCATCGAGTAACATCCACTCCTACCTGCATCACTGTCACAAACTGTAGCTGAATCCATAATGACTCTTATCTCTTTATATGTGTACTGAGTATGAAACTTCTTAACTACTGCTGCATCATATGTGCACCATGCTGCGTCTTTCAGAAAACAGATATATGCGATACACTCTAAATAATGACCCCCTACTTACTATAAGTGCACTCCTCCACTACATACTGTATGATATAATGGCACATATACACCGACTAGACATCTTGTTACCTGTCAAGCTGTCGGATAAATGGGCAGCGAGTGAACAGTCCGTTCTTAAAGTTAAGGTGTTGAAAGCAGGAGAAATGGAAAGCATTATGAGTCAAAGTGTGTTAGCGAGACAGAGTATCTCCAAAACAGCAGGTCTTATATCTGCTAGCATGCTGTGGTTAGTACCAAGCAAACGTTCTCCAAGAAACGCCAACCAGTGAACTGGTAACCGTGTCAATGGGCCGCCCAAAAGTCACTGATGCATGTGAGGAACGAAGACGAGCTATTGTGGAAAAGTTAATGGACACTCATATGCATTACAGCTTGCTGTGTTTGAAGCTACGTAGCTGATGATGCCCATGAGGGTCACCTGCTCCTGTGCACCACTAACATTGGACATGTGGGCATTAAAACTGGCTCATGAAGCAATGGAAGAAAATGGCCTGGCCTGATTAATGTTTGGATGGCTAGGTGTGTGTGTGTATGGTACCTATGGAACTATATGGGGGTAAACTAGCCAGTGGAGACACTAATGCTCTGGGCTATGTTCTGCTAGAAAACCTTGAGTCCTGTCACTCATGTGGATGTTCCTTTGGTATATACCTATCTACCTAAACACTGTTGTAGAGAAATACACCTCTTCTGGGAAAAGTTCAGGAATAGATTGACGAACATGGCAAAGAGTTTAAGGAATTGACTCTGATCTGAACACTGTATATGACCTCTATACAAAAAAAAAACACGAGACTATTATGCATCTTACACAGAGCACAACATAGGGGCCCTATTTAATAGCCGGTCGATGATTCAGCCCTAGAAGATTAAAGACATCCATAGTCATTTTGAAATGACAGATGTGGCTACTCAGTTTTCCCTCTTTAGATAATTTCTAAATAGCGACTCAGAAAAATAAATAAATAAAATAGTTTAGTCAGTTTACCGTGTTTCCCCACGGACCATTTATACTGACGCACCATCCGCTAAACTCTAGATCGCTCTGGACAGGTAAACACAGAAGGTGATTTCAGAATGAAAAATGGAGGAATGGGGGAAAAAATTAAACGTACATTTAATACATTTTTATTTATGATTTTTTTTTATTTATATATTAGTATTTGTTTTTGATGTAATATAGCAATTAAATGCTTTAAATCTGTTTAGTTTTCACAGATATTCTTGTATGCAATATCAGCAATAAAAATGCGATTTAAAAAAAGACCTGTCTCATTTTTTGTATATTTAATAATTTAATAAAAAGTACTTCTTATCCAGCTACTCAATGAATCGATTGGAATAGTCAGTACAATATATTATTACTAAAATAATCGATAGCTGGAGACCTACATACTGTATGGTGTCTACACCAGAAGAAGCTTCACTACGGCTTTAGGAAATGTTTGTAGCTTCTGGAACGATTAAGTAAACACGCTGTGATTGAGTTTATCAGGGGGCCAAACCAAAAGATTGTAGGCCACTGATGAGACCAGTGAGTGGGAGTAGACACCATTGAGTACACATGTGAGATCTAGATCCAATCCCAGGAACACAATGATGCAAGATGGATGGGACACACACACAAACACACACAATTTAGTGTAACAAATCCACCCAATGGCATGTTTTTCAGAGGAAACACAAGGAACCTGGAGGAAGCCCATGCAGATAAAGAGAGACCATCTGAAAGACAGTAAAGCGAGCTCAGGATCAAGTCTTCTACTCTGGAGCTGTTATTATACACATCCCTAGTGAATTATAATGTATTGTTTGTGTACCTTGAGATTCTGCAAATAGCAACATAATAATAACAATTATTGTTATTATTATGATGATGATTATTATTATTATTATTATTTGTTATTGTTACAAAATGTCCCTCTAGATCAGGGTGAAGGTTGTTATTCCACATGGCGGGCTCAGTCTTTGTGAGTGCTGCATGTGATGGAGATTGAAGCCGGTATGAACATATGATCAACCACAAAATCCAAGCCGCTCACACTGTGTTCCACACCCCGGATTATCACACAGATCTAAAAATGTGGATTAGATGAACGCCACTTACCCGGAGATGATCTCCAGGACACGCTACTCCGTCGTTTTTGTGCAGTTGGAGCAGAAACCTTCTCCACGTCCATGTGAGATCACTCACACATTCATCTTACTCACGACCCTGCTGGTTGCCTCGTGACGTCAGAACGAAGCGCGTCACCGGCACCGCCTGCGCGCGTGGATTGGTCCAAGTGACCCTCCGTCAGAATATGTGTGCGCGTGCGTGTGTATGTGCGCGCGCGTGTATGCATGTTTGTGTACATGTATATGTATTTTTGTATGTTTGAGTGTGAGTTTGTGTATGTATCTGTGTGTATGTACTGTATGTATATAAGTGTGTGTTTGCATGTGTGGGTGTGTGTGTGAGTTTGTGTGTGTGTATGTCAGTGTGTATGTATCTGTGTGTATGCACTGTATTTGTATAAGTGTGTGTTTGCATGTGTGAGTTTGTGTGTGTATGTATGTGTCTGTGTATGCATTGTATGTGAATAAGTGTGTGTAAATGTATGTTTGTGTGTATGCACGTGTGTGTATATGGGTGTGTGTGTGTTTATGTATGTATTTCTTGTATGTGTGTGTGTATAGATGTATGCATTTCAGAATAGCCAAATAGGAGATCGGAATAGCCAAAAAAAGCTACTCTGAAAAACTGAATAGCAGGTTTTTAGCTAACGATCCTGCATCAATGTCAAAAGGCCTGCAAGATATCATAAACTACAGAAGACCACCCCTCCCCACAGAAGCAAACAAAGACTTGGCTAATGACCTCAACACCTACTGCAGGTTTGAGACCAATATCTTCACACCTCTCACCCACCCCAGCCCACTGACTGCCACCATCACACCTCTGGGAATCCCTCTAACAACAAAGCACTGAAGTTGTGCTCATGATTTGTAAAGAGGACGTGAATCGGCTCTTCCAGAGACAGAAGACCAGGAAAGCACCTGGCCCAGACGGTGTTTCCCCCCTGTCTCAAAGCATGTGCTGACCAACTGGCTATATCTTTAACAGATCACTGGAGCTGTGTGAAGTCCCCTCCTACTTTAAACTCTCCACCATCATCCCGGTCCCCAAGAAACCCTCTATCACTGGACTGTATGACTATAGGCCTGTCACTCTGACATCTGTCTTCATGGAGACCAGTGAGTAGCTAGTATTGGCCCACATAAAACGTATCAAAACAGCTGCTGAATCCCCTAAAGTTTGCCTACCGAGCAAACAGATTGGTGGATGTAGCAGTCAACATGGGGCTGCACTACATTCTGCAACACCTTGACTGCTCAGGGACATGTCTGGATTATGTTTGTCGACTTCAGATTTTTAATACAATAATTCCTGAAATTCTCCACTCTAAACTATTAAAGCTCACTATACCCTCTGCAATCTATCAGTGGATCACCAGCTTCCTGACAGGCAGGAAACAAAAGGTGAGACTGGAGAGGGTTACCTCCAGTATTCAGACAGTCAGCACTGGCACTCCTCAGGATGTGTCCTCTCCCCATTGCTATTTTTCCTCTATGCTAATGACTGCATATCAAGTGACCCAACTGTTAATATACCCTGAAATTTGATGATACTACACTCAGTAGATTTATTCAAGATGGCGACGAGTCTGCATATCAACAGGAGGTGATGCGGCTGGTGCAATGGTACAGTCAGCACAACCCAGAGCTTAACACACTATTCACTGTTTGAGAATAAAGTTAATGTTGGACCCCCATTTCCCAAGACCTGAAATGGGGGTCCAACATTAACTTTATTCTCAAAAAGTCCCAGCAGAGGATGGGCTTTCTACACCAATTTAGGAAGTATGTTCTGCCACAGGAGCTGTTGATGCAGTTCTACCCTGTTGTCATTGAATCAGTCCTGTGCACATCATCACCATCTGGTTTAAACAGCAGTTAAAACAGCAGGAATAAAAATCATTGGTGGTCCTCTGCCCACTCTCCAGGACTGGTACCATATAACAACCAAAAAATGGTTAGGAAAAATCATTACTGACTCTTCGCACCCTGGAGTTACCTCTTTCAGCTCCTCCCTTCTGGCAGGCGCTACAGAACTTTGTTCACCAAAACTGCCAGACACAGGAGCAGTTTCTTTCCCCAGGCAATCAGCCTCATTAACAACTGACCCTAATTATATTCCCTGCTTCATATCTATAAGTACTGGTTTATCAGAACAGTCAGTCATCACATCCCCCCCCACACACTGTTACTGCTGTATATCTTACGTGATGCACAATACTGCTATCTGCACTACCATGCACTCTCACACTTTATGTACATAACTAACCTGTCATATACTCATTATATTGTTCTATTTAATACTTATATCGTCTGTATTGTCTCGTATCGTCTCTTTTGCATTGTCCGTTTTGTCTTGTAAAGTCTAAGCTAAATGTATAGTGTTATTTATGTCTGTACTTTTGAGAGTCACCAACAGCTGGAAACAAATTCCTTGTGATTCTGATTGTGAGTGTGTGTGTGTATGTATGTATGTATGTATGTATGTATGTATGTATGTGTGTGTATCTGTATGTATGTGTGAATGGTTGTGTGTGTATTTGTGTTTTTACTTGTGTAGTTTTTACTGTGTAGTTGTGTTTTTACTTTTGAGAGTCGCCAACAGCTGGAAACAAATTCCTTGTGATTCTGATTGTGAGTGTGTGTGTATGTATGTATGCATGTATGTATGTATGTGTGCATCTGTATGTGTGTGTGTGTGTGTGTGTGTGTGTGTGTGTGTGTGTGTGTCTTTGCCTGCCTTCAGTAATTTCAATCTACTAATATTTCTAAGTTAATTATAAACTACTTATACAGATAAACATAAAACGTATCCCCTTATATGCTACAATATCTGCATTACTGGTTCTTGCTGTTTTAGGGATTATTTGAAAAAAGACTACAACCTCACCAAGACCTTTATAATGAATAGAGTATATTTTCTGTATATTTAATACCTACTGTATGTAACATGACAATTCTTTATTTTTACAGGATCTCACGTGAGAGAGTTAAACACTGGCAGTATTCCCTCTGCTATGATGGATTTCTGTTTCCCCATGTTTTCTTGAACGTACAGGAACCAGAATGGGGATGATACAAATGATGCTTCTGATATGGAATGTAAGTCTGGAAATGATCTCACAGTGGTGGATGAAGTACACAAAGTGGAGATGTACTCTGTAAAATATGACTCCAGTAAAAATGCTCACTTTAAACTTTTACTTGAGTAAAAGTACAAAAGTATTTGCTTTCAAATGTACTCAAGTATCCAAAGTACTTTGATTTATTATGGCTGTAATGTTCCTATTATCATTTTTCTGTCATGAGGCTCTTTGCTTAATCAACTCAATTTATGGGAAAAGACTGTTAGCATATCAATCTATTAATAATAATAATAATAATAATAATAATAATAATGTTAATTACTGATTTATATCTATTACAATTATCACGAGTCCAAAGCCGCCTTTTTAACTACTTGTAGAAAATTGTGCAAATGAGGTCACGTGTGTTGTGGCACATGAGTCCAGTCTGGAGTTTCTTCATCATTTATTCCTCACAAAATATTCTGCTTGATGTTGAACTGATGCTGAACTGTATGTTGGTGATCAGTAGATACACCAAGCACCGATCAAAACAAGTTCACAACAGAGCGTGCGCTCGACCACGATTGGTGGATTGCTGTGTGTTTGACCAGTTTTTTTTATCAACTCAAATTAAAAGGAAAGACTGATTTTGCAAAATGTAGTTGAGTAAACAGTAAAATATTAAACATTGAACAGATACGTGAAAAAGCTACTTTAATACAGGAACGAATTACATTTACTTCGTTTCTGTCCACCACTGCTTATAGAATTATTTTCAAAAGGGTGGAATCCTTCCAAACCTCCCAAAACTATTTCAGTAGGTGGTCTGAGTATGCCGAGGTGTGAATGAGTGTGAAATGTGTGCATGATGGACTGGTGTATATTTCAGACCTGTGAGCAGTGTTTCTTGGATAAGCTCCAGATTCGATGATAATTTGGTCCAAGATAAACTCTGTACATGCAAAATAAAAATGTACATGTTATATACAGGTTCTCCGTATGCCGTGGCGATTGGAGAAGACGAGATAATGTTTAAGACAGGGGTCACCAACCTTTTTGAAACTGAGAGCTACTTCTTGGGTAGTTAATTAATTAATGTGAAGGGCTACCAGTTTGATACACACAGTTTTCAGTTTGATCTGAAGTAACACATTTGCTCAGTTTAACTTTTATCATATGTTATTATTAATAATTAATGATATTCATCTATGTGAAGACACTGATCATGTTATTGATTTCTCATAATAATTATCAACAATGATTTAACAAAGTAGGAAACAGCTATTTTTAGAAAAGGCCCATGGGCTACTCATGTGGTCCTTGCGGGCGACCTGGCACCATTTTGGTGACCCCTGGTTTAAGACCAATAGGGATGCTGTAAAGCATTTTTGAAGGTGAATGAACGTTGACATTTATTGAAGTGATGGTGATTGCATGTGTGGATTACGGTCTCTAAAGGCAAAAGTCAATAATAAGTAACATAACCGAAAATAACAGTGGTAGGTGCTCCACCTAGTGGTCTATTACCACCATCACTACACTTTATTATACACATTTTTATTGTACTATACTATATTATACTATACTATAATAGTATAATATAGCATAATATTTTATATTATCTTTTAGATCGCAAGACCCTTGTGTTTTTTTTATAAATACACTCTTGTTTATAGTTCTCTCTTTTGCACATTGTACTGTATAGCATTTTATACTGTAAGTTTACTGGTCAGCACTATTGTGTGTTTTGTGTATCTGTCCCACACTGTCTTGTGTTGTCTGGTGCACTGCCTTTTGTTTGCACACAATACATTTTAATAGGGCGAGGACACATGCTTTAAACCTTAACTCTGTGTTCTGTGATGTAGCTCTATGTTGTGTGATGTAGCTCTATGTTGTGTGAGGTAGCTCTATGTTGTGTGATGTAGCTCTATGTTGTGTGAGGTAGCTCTATGTTGTGTGATGTAGCTCTGTTCTGTGTGATGTAGCTCTATGTTGTGTGAGGTAGCTCTATGTTCTGTGATGTAGCTCTATGTTGTGTGAGGTAGCTCTATGTTCTGTGATGTAGCTCTATGTTGTGTGATGTGGCTCTGTGATGTGATGTAGCTCTATGTTCTGTGATGTAGCTCTATGTTGTGTGATGTAGCTCTATGTTGTGTGATGTAGCTCTATGTTGTGTGAGGTAGCTCTATGTTGTGTGAGGTAGCTCTGTTCTGTGTGATGTAGCTCTATGTTGTGTGAGGTAGCTCTATGTTCTGTGATGTAGCTCTATGTTGTGTGAGGTAGCTCTATGTTCTGTGATGTAGCTCTATGTTGTGTGATGTGGCTCTGTGATGTGTGATGTAGCTCTATGTTGTGTGAGGTAGCTCTGTGTTGTGTGATGTAGCTCTATGTTGTGTGATGTGGCTCTGTGTTGTGTGATGTAGCTCTATGTTGTGTGAGGTAGCTCTGTGTTGTGTGATGTAGCTCTGTGTTGTGTGATGTAGCTCTATGTTGTGTGATGTGGCTCTGTGTTGTGTGATGTAGCTCTATGTTGTGAGGTAGCTCTGTTCTGTGTGATGTAGCTCTATGTTGTGTGAGGTAGCTCTATGTTCTGTGATGTAGCTCTATGTTGTGTGAGGTAGCTCTATGTTCTGTGATGTAGCTCTATGTTGTGTGATGTGGCTCTGTGATGTGTGATGTAGCTCTATGTTGTGTGAGGTAGCTCTGTTCTGTGATGTAGCTCTATGTTGTGTGATGTGGCTCTGTGTTGTGTGATGTAGCTCTATGTTGTGTGAGGTAGCTCTGTGTTGTGATGTAGCTCTGTGTTGTGTGATGTAGCTCTATGTTGTGTGATGTGGCTCTGTGTTGTGTGATGTAGCTCTATGTTGTGTGAGGTAGCTCTGTGTTGTGTGATGTAGCTCTGTGTTGTGTGATGTAGCTCTGTGTTGTGCGATGTAGCTCTATGTTCTGTGATTTAGCTCTATGTTGTGTGAGGTAGCTCTATGTTGTGTGAGGTAGCTCTATGTTGTGTGAGGTAGCTCTGTGTTGTGTGAGGTAGCTCTATGTTGTTTTATGTAGCAACAGGGTTCTGTAGAACCGTTGTCTCAGTTTACTGTCTACTGTGTCAGTTATATATGGTATAAATGACAAAACCTTCTTGACTACTATACTATGCATAACAGTGGTAGATGTCAGTCATTCCTGTACTTGAGAAAAAAAGTACATTCCGTCCCCAAATATTGCTCCACTAACAGTAAAACTACTCCTTTTACATTTCTTCTTGAGTAAAAATATTTTTCAACTAAGTGCTTTTTAATAGAATGATCACAGCTATAAGCAGTGATGTATGAAAACTCTGAGTAATCGATGTTCAATACTCCTGAACATCAGGCCTTTATTAGAATAGACTTTTCTGTAGACACCAAATGAGAGAACACTCACTCTAAACATCTCACCAGAACCACAGAGATAGGCTTGTCCTCTACATGCACCTTCTCATTTAATCGTCTTTAAGCATGTTTTCTGAAATGTAGTGGAACGTAAATGTTTTAATGTTTTGATAAAAGAACATGTGCTTGAAAATATATAAATAAAAATATTATAAAAAATACTTTGTTACTGTCCACCACTGACTATAATGATTATCTTAAGAAGGAGCAGTTGAGGTTTAAAGGCCAAGAAGTGGGAGCTAAGTGGACCTGAGATTAGAACTTATAACTACTGACCTCCCATTTCTCTTTACTATACTGTACTATTTTATTATCCACAGCTTCAGAAGATCTTCCAGCTTTAAGTGTAGTTACAGCAACAAGAGCAATCAACTCTTCACCAGACTGAAAAATAAAAACAACAAATAAAAAAACACACCAAACTATGTTTCCAATAAAACTTTATTGATTTCCATCCTCCAGCACTCAATACGCATGCAGATACAGGCTTCAGATTTGAAAACGTTTTTCTTTTTTTTTTTAATCCTTTCGAATTTTCTTAAAAAACTACGTGCACCTTAAATCATGGTTTCCTCAGCGTACAAACCACAAAAATACCAGTTTTACATTATCAAATACTGCACATAGAAAACGTTTACAAAGCACAAGTAGAAAATTACACCTCCCGTTTCCTGTACGGTTCCCATTTCGCTAGCGAGCTCCTGCCCAGCGTGTCCCTCCCTTTCCTGCACCCAAAGCCAGATCAGTGGTGAGGAATTCATTTCTACACACACACACACACACACACACACACACACACACACACACACATACACACACACACACCATCCTCTCTGTCCTCCAGTTAAAAACTGATCACTTTCCCATCCTTCAGTACATCTGTAAAAGCTTCAGAACATGATCGGGTGTCACGTCTAAGGGAAGCTACATTTCTGACTATGGCCTGTCTCACTAAAATCATTCCACACGCTCACCATGGTGAAAAAAAACAAACTCCTCTGGATGTTTTTTTTGTTTTTCTTTAAACAATGAAGAAGGAGACTAGTGAGGACCGATGGATTAAGAGGACAAACAGACACACAATGCAGTTATGGGTCTGGATTCTCTGCTGTAAAAAAAAAAGCTAAAAATAATACACAATAGTCAACTGAAATGACACAATGTTTGCTACGTTCTATTTAGTACCTAAAGCCCAAGGAGCCAGGATTCATAAACCCACTAGATGTCCACTTAGTGCACTATGGATCATTTACTATCAACCAAAAACATCCTACTGAATATTAGTGCATTACATTAGATGTATTATATCCTATATAGGTTGCCTACATAAGATATAACACTTTAACTACCTATCTAGTGTAAAAGCCTTATTTGATATCCCTATGTAGGCTGCCTATATCCCCCTGTAGGCTAAATAGGAAAATTTCCATGCACAAGAAGCAACCAATTCATACCAAATTAGTGCAATTCCATTGTGTCCAGTCAACTGTTACAAATCCTAGTCATAGTGCAAAAGAAAGAAATACAAAAGATTATTGTGAACAACCAGGTTTCTAAACCCAAACTGAACCAAACAAGGTAAACCCCTGCGTTTTTTTTTTCTGACCAGCTTCAAGATGGTTATTGCAACTGAACGGAAGTCAAACTTATGCTACACAATAGTAAAGTATTTTGTTGTGTTGTTTCCTCTTAATGCACAACTATGACACGGTCTAACCAGACAGGTCAGAATGCTACCCATAGAAAGCACAAAGACGTGCCCTTCAGATAAATATTAGACAGAATTGTTCTTCTGTGGTTGAGAGGACTTTAAAAACAGCCCCCCACCAAAAAATGGAAAACATTCAATGGTTCCTCAGCCTCTAGAGAGCAAAAAATAATATTTTCAAGCAAATAAATCTTCAGTTTCTCTCATCACAACTCAACAAGCCATCACTGAGAAAATACATTCATCAAGCTTCATTTAACAAACAAATAATTTGCAGGAAAATACTCAAACATTTAAATCGATGTAGGCAGAATCCGAAAACAGCAATAACACAAAATAGGAAATGAAGTGACCTACTTTACAAAGCCCTCGTCAAAGAAAACAAGGCAGTTCACAGTTGGACAACAAATGTTCCAAACCTCCAATAAAACACTCAGAAACAAATGAATGTTCATCCTATCTGTTTTTTTTAATGACCAATAATTAAAAAGCTCTGGCATTTGGCGTAAACCTCTGGGCAAGTGTTCATATTCAAATATATAGGAAAATATAACTGGTATAAAACATGCCACAGACACAGAAATGGTTTCTCTCCAAATCCCAGTATCATTCCATCTGAAGTTTTTAGAAATTCACCATCCAAGAATTTACAAGAACATCAGCTATTTAAAAAAATAAATGTAAAAAAAAAACAATTGTCTGTTCATTTATATTGTCGACTGTGTGTAGTATTACCCACAATGCACAGCAAGCAACAGTAATGAATTACATTGCAAACATATCTGTAAGGTATAGCTAGAGGCCATATTTGTTTAGCTAGTCAGGTTTTTAGCAGATTGTTTACTTCTCTTGTGGACATCCATGCTAGTAATTAGCAACTTCTACCATACATCATACATACCATACAATTCATGCTATTCCATGTTGTTAAAGACGTGTCACGTGACACATCTGTTATGTTTTCTAGATAACCCTTTTGTTGCAAAAGTGAATTTTACTAAGTAGCGTCTCTAACCTGGCCTTGATTCAAGCAAATTCAAGTGAAAACTAAACATTTCTTCAAAGTAACACATTGCAGTGCAGTTAAAGCTACAGTACAGGCCAAAACCTGACCTGTTAAATTGATCTAAACTACATAGAATCTTATATAAATTATGAACAATTTGCAATCATTAGGGCTTCTCTATGGCGCGAACAAAAACTTTTGCCATTTTAGGGAAAACGTCAGAATCCCAGCAACATAGAAACGGTGATCGAGCAAATTGGGAGAAAATGGTGTAAGAAACCTGAAACCATGTGAACCTGATCTCAATCTAACATTCAGCAAAATCATATTTCATTTGATTTAGTTTGATTTAGAAGTCGTGTAAAAAACAACACAACTCATCACACTAGCATGAAGCATTAGCTGAGATCATCCTCCAGATGTGGGCATTCACACTGGTGTCACCTCAGCACCACAATCCTCAAGGTCATCTACCAGGTATTTGTTTTTTTAAATTCTGGCTAAAGCATTAAGTACAAACCAAGCCAGAGACAAACTACAAAAAAAACATTGCACAACTCTGTAGGCCGGATAGTCAAATTATACAGTGTTCTTCAAAATGCTTTTTACTTTTCTGTATGTGTGAACTTCAGTACAGTGTACATACAGTGTATACAGTGCACTTCATTACTTAAAGCAGCCTACAGTTATTATTAGCATCAACCAAATAAAAACACTGGTCAGGATCTTGGAGTCAGGATCCGAACAGGATTTGATCAGGATCTGGTTCAGGAACACTGCATGCGTGATATGTGGAAAAAAAAAGAAACCCTGGTTCACACATTCATTCACACCTTAAACCTAATTCACTATTAGGCAAAGAAAGCTAGGGAACCTGGAGAAAAGCCAAATTGACACATGACCATGCAAGATTCCATACAGTTACCCAATCTCAGGATCAAACCAGGACCCTAGGACCCTGGACCTGCACTGCACCACAACGCAACATGTTTAAACCACAGAAATGACCAAGACAGGAAGAGAAAGCTCATCTCACTTGTTGCCCTTAATCGCACTTAATCTGAATCAGATACAATACAACCAACCAACCAACCAACCAACCAACCGACAAAAAAAAATCTAAAACAGAACACTAGAATATAAGAATTCATGCATTCAGTGTTTGTTTTCTGCTCTGATCATTCTGCAGACTTGCAAGGCCAATAAAAATGTGTAAGTATTTCATTTATAGGTAAAGGACATGTACAATCTGAAGTGCCGAATACACATAAAAAAATCACATGGAAAAATAGCAATATCAGTATGTATATCTATATATCTATATCTATCTACCTACCTATGTCTATCTAACTATATATACATTCGGCTGTGAAGTGAAAAAAGGAGTGATTTCAGTACAGTCCTCTAACTTTAGAATCGAATGTACATCTAGTCTCAGAGGTTAAAAAAACAACAAGTTTGAAATGGAAATACAAAAACTTCCCACTGATGCAATTTAAGAAATTTGTACTTTAGATACTGTCAGATTTTGCATTTTAGCAAAAATAAATATTATAAATGGAAAACATGATGATAGTCGATGTAGAAAAGAAATCCGAAAAATCTGAAATTTTCCATTTTTTTTTTTTACAAGCAAATCGTATTACTTTATACTAGCCCATGTGTCCAGCTGGATATAAAACAAAAACGGAAAACCGCCTAAATGGGAAAATGTAGCTGGCAAATAATCTTGGAGATCTGAGCTCGATACAGTGGAAGTCTGAACAGAGTATGTGAGGTCCGGAATATTCATTTGGTTTGTGATGTTATAAAACATGTCATCATGGAGGGAAATCTCAATATAGGAGAAAATAAACTTTCATTTCAGATAAAAAAAAACAAACAGACAAAAGACTTGGTTTTCTCTACCTTCTGATAAATCAAAACACGTAGCCCACGTATATAATTTTTTTTATCTAAAATGCTAATAATGCATTTCACTATGTGGTCCATACCATGGAGAATTAGCTTTGATCTACAGATTCAAATTTAAAATGCATGAGAAGAGCTTTGACAAATAATATCAATCATTTTTTTTTCTATAATTCCATCATTCTTGGGCTTTGATTAACAGGCCATTGATATCCAGTTTCACTCACTGACCTCCAGGATAAGGCCCTTTAGTCATTTAGATTTAGATGCTGGTCGAGAGAAAAGGCTCCATCATCCACTTGTATAATGAAAAAAAAAAATCCCCCTGAAAGTTCACCGTGTTTGTTAGTAGGACTTCTTTTTAATGACACATTTTGCTCTTCTGTATGACAAATTGAGCTGCTGGTTTTTGGTTGTTCGGTCAAACATCACGTCACAGAGCCTTGTCGTGAAGGTACCCTTCAGTGCAGATCCAACGTCCGTGAAAGAAAAAAAAAAGAGAAAAAAAAAAAAAACAAACAAAATGACAGCATCGGCAAAATAAATACGGATTATATAGTCTATATGCGTAAAAGGCAAGCTCAAAACAACACTCTATATTTGTTTTTTTTGTGAGTAAACATGCAGATAATAAATACATTAACACAAATATCTTTATATAATTTATATATGTATTTCATGTGTCTCTGTTTAAATTCATACATTTATGCTACCATATGTAACAGGAGTTATGTGCATTTAAATAACCTGACTGATGAAATTGAGCCCTGCCCTTTAGAAGTGTGTGTGTGTGTGTGTGTGTGTGTGTGTGTGTGTGTGTGTGTGTGTGTGTGTGTCTATAAGTGTGTGTGCGTCTTGACAGTCACCCCCCAAATCCTGAATTACAAACACCCTTGATAAACATAAAGAAAACAAAGAGGGTTAATATTCAATATACCTAGAAGAACTTTGGATGTACAGTAGGTGATGTGATGAAATCGGAAAACGTCACATAGCTAAATGACTGGTATTCTATGGGGGATTCAGGGGTGTCAATATGTGTAAAGTATGGTCTCTTTTTGCCATCAGGACAAAGTGCTACCAGGAAAATACAAAAAAAAAAAGCCCTTATTATCAGCAGTCGATAAACATCACATCCTAAATGGCATTGGGACTCTGAGAAAGTGCTACGGTGTTCTGATGCGGAAAATAATCTCCCTGTTACACCCGAGGCACGTTTTGGCATCAGAAACGGGATGGGGGGAAAAAAAATCAGTGTAAAAATGTTTTTTTTTGCCATCATAATGAAATTATTTGATTTTTTCTTATATTGATTTTGATTAAAATCTGAATTTCTTCAAATATGAGTTGAAACATGACTGAATAAAGAAATGTCATTTTTTTTGCAATAACCAGATCGAACGTTGAAGTCTAGAAGAATATGCGTAATCATATGCAGAGATGGACAAATCCTCAACCTTGTTATCTCCGTTATGTGCTGCTCATGATGTGGTTGAACAGAAACCTACAGAACCTAAAGATGAATGAAACTAGTTTTCTTGCTGCCAAATCAAAGGGTACACTTAAATTCTTGTGGGGAGAAAGATTCTGTGTTGCCAAGTAGTCCTCGAGCGATCTCTGAAAGTCTATCATGACTAGCTAATGTATATTTATACCCAGCATTCCTCTATATGACTGTAAATAAGTCGTCTGTATAGCAAAATTTATGCTAATCAAAACTACCGTAATTTCCGGACTATATAAGCCGCACCCACTGAATTTTACAAATAGGTGTCTACACTAATAAACTTTACACAGACTTTAACAAAAGACACGCTACACACGGTGTAATGTGTGAAATATGTTGCGCTTCCTTTAGGAGCATAGCGGTATTTTGGGAATAGCATGCCACTGCATTTTTTCCGGTATTACTGCGTGTGTGCAAGACCGAGGAATATGTCCTTATTATTTTCTGATGCTGATTTCTAAGTTTCTTTGACTAACCTGTAACGCTGTTGCCACAAAAAATAAAAAAGCACGAGTTTTGGAAACCTGTCTGTGCTTATATGATTTCTGTTGCAACTGGAGTTAGAGAGCTCTCCCATGATCCAGACTCAATGCGCTACAACGGCTCGTATCTAAACCAAGAAAGTCATTGTTTACTGTCTTCCTCCTTCCTTTCACAACTATTTCTCTCGAGAGTTTATCTTTTGGCATCGTCATGCGATTAAAAAAATGTTTTTCTCCCAATGCCGTGCAGCTCAGAACACAGGTGAGGTGCGTTTTTTCGTCTCCGTTCGGAAATTTAATACGTCTAATGTTATGCCGCTCAGTTTTTTGGCTTGAAGTTTGTGAAACCGGGAAAATTTCATAAATTAGCCGCTACGTTGTTTAAGCCGCGGTGTTCAAAACGTGGGAAAAAAGTAGCGGCTTATAGTCCGAAAAATACGGTAATTAAAGCGGTTTCTCCCAATCAGCAGGCTATCACTGGTCTATTAGGATGGATCATCAAAAATATGATGTCAGTAGGGTATTTTTTTATTATTATTTTATTATCTATCAAATATCCATTATCTGTTATCTATTACTATTAATTAGACCTGCTAAAATCTACTTGTCCACTATAAATACAAAAAATGTAAAGGACAAAAATGTATGCAGGCTTATAACTTGTCCATCCCTGATATAATATACAGCACACACCATAAATATATCATAGATACTTGATTATATAATCGTTTTATTTAAGGAAATAGGCTACTTGGCAAATCTTCTGGGCAGTGTTTGTGCTTCTGAGATTTAAAAAAAAGTCTGACGCATTTTGGAGGCAGCACGAGGACAGTTGTCTTCTGAAGGGATTATATTATTGACCGTATTGAGGGGAAGCTCAGGAAGGCGATCACATAATGTTGTAAACTGTGCTAAAGGCCATTATTGTGATGTACAAATATTTCAGGACACGCCAACTCTTAATCCGATTAAAATCAATGTTTCATGAGTGGAAGAAATGCGAAGGAGATCTTCTGGAAAGTTCCGGGTTGTTAAAGGGAAAAGCTCAGT
Organism: Silurus meridionalis; assembly: GCF_014805685.1. Lineage (NCBI taxonomy): Eukaryota > Metazoa > Chordata > Actinopteri > Siluriformes > Siluridae > Silurus > Silurus meridionalis. The sequence continues at coordinate 9,289,751 of NC_060912.1, read as the reverse complement.
GCTGGTGTGCTTGGTGAGAGATGGAACATCCACAGAAACATCCAAAGGAAAGTGAAAGCTACTGTAGGAATCTAAATAATTGAAGTAAAACAGATTTGGATTAGATTTTTTTGTAAATATGTGCTTTATCTTTATCAAGGGTGAAACCATTCTGGACCTGACTGTGTATAGATCAGACTAAACGCTAAAGGTTTAATTATTTATTTCTTTTTTTATTTGTCTTTCTTTTTGTTTTTGCATCTCACCTAAGTGATAGACTCTGCTACATATTTAACTCTTACAAACACTACATATAAGAAGAATTGCTTTGGTTTTAAAAAATAAATATTTGAGCAGGTTTGGCATAGAGAGTTTTAGGAAAACAGAAGTAAAGGTTTTTTTTTTTTTTTTTGAAGTAAGCCTGGGTGGATTGCAAGCAAGATGATTAGAAGCGTTCTGCTTTTTTATGGGTTGCGCATGTAGAAATGCTACATCTTCTGGAAAACTTGGAAAGTGTGTGTGTGTCTGTGTGTTTGTGTATGTGTGAACGTGTGAACTGACAAGCTAAATCTCACTGTACCACATACTTTCTGCATGTACGCTGGTCCAAAATCACATTTTGTTACACATTCAACTGTTGTTCTTTGTTTGTGTGTGTCTGTGTGTGTCTGTGTGTGTGCTTTTGGATTAGCAGCCTTCCAGCTTGTGACCGAATGAAGTAATATATGGTGGATGATATATACCGATCTTCCCACTCCTGGTGTTGGAGAGTTACATTGTAAGACTGAATTGCACAAAAAAAAGAGAACAAAACCATAAAGACACTGAAAGAAGACAGTGGCTTAGGTGCACGAGGGGCTGGTGGCACTCTCGAGTGAGGACTGTGAGAGGCGTCGGGTCAGCTGGCCGATGCTGGACTCGGCGAGAGAGGAAGTGGGAAAAAGCTTGTACCAGCCACCAATCATGGAGGACAAATCCAGCTCGTCCAGGAGGATCTGGGCCATGCCCATGAAGCACTTGGTGTCCATGCGGCCATAATCGCCCCACACAATCACCTAGTAGACAGCGAGGCAAATGATTAGTGCTGGGGTTTTTATATATATATATATATATATATATATATATATATATATATATATATATATATATATATTTTATAAATTATATAAATGTAATGTAATTTTCTCAGACTTTCTTAGCAAGCTAGCTACTATAGGCTAACCTGATAGGATTTTTGAAACCATACATATACATGTAAACAATTATTACAGCTAATACAAATTAGCTAAATAAAATAAGTGACCTGACAGGATTTCAAAGACAATTGTTACTTATTACTAATAACTAACACAGGTTAGCCTGACAGGATTTCAATAAAAAATTAGGCAGTACTTATACCTAAAACAACTGCTACTGTTTATACAAACTGGCTAAATAAGAAGGGGTTCCATTACAGGACTGACAGGGATGTGGTACTGTAGCTCAATGGTTAAGATTCTGGGTTAATGATTGGAAGGGCAAGATTTCAAGCCCCCACACTGCTAGCTGCCATTTTTAAGCCCTTTAGCAAGGCTAATCTAATAATCACCATCAAGTGGCTTTTTAGGTCTGAGACTCTTCAAGAGGCTAAAAAACGATAATAATAAAAAGAGCATTGCAATGCGGGAAGCAGAACACTGCCAGCCCTGTTGTGGTGCATTTTCCCACCTGTAACACTTTGCCCTGAGGGCTTTCATCAAACAGCAGTGTTTGCTGGTAGGTCGGGTCCAGAGTTTTCTTTACCACTTTGGTTTTCTTCTTGGAAAGACATGCTCCGTTCTCCAGGACATAAACCTTTGCATACGTCGCTGCAGGCACACAGGTAAAATCCATATTTATTTATTTTTTATTCTGTTAAAGTTTCAGGTTGTGTTTTTCTGATCAGAAAATTCTAATTCTAGAACTATAACATATTGCATAGCTTCGGTTTGCATTCTAAAGGGACATTATATTATATATATATTACACACACACACACACACACACACACACACACACACACACACACACACACACACACACACAGACAGACAGACAGACAGACAGACAGACAGATAGATAGATAGATGTTTTGTTTGTTTTTACCTGGAATGTTCTTTGATCCAGGTTTAGGGGTTAAACCCCTGGCCTGGGTGATTTCTACCTCGATTTGACCACCTCGATCTATCACACTTATATGGACGTCACCTACAAAGGCCAACATGTTTTGAAGTTTAGTTTGAATACAAAAAAAAATATATATATATATATACACAGTACAGACCAAAAGTTTGGACACACCTTCTCATTCAAAGAGTTTTCTTTATTTTCATGACTATGAAAATTGTAGATTCACACTGAAGGCATCAAAACTATGAATTAACACATGTGGAATTATATACATAACAAAAAAGTGAACTGAAAATATGTCATATTGTAGGTTCTTCAAAGTAGGCATCAAGAGAATGCCAAGAGTGTGCAAAGCAGTAATCTAAGCAAAAGGTGGCTATTTTGAAGAACCTACAATATGACATATTTTCAGTTGTTTCACACTTTTTTGTTATATATATAATTCCACATGTGTTAATTCATAGTTTTAATGCCTTCAGTGTGAATCTACAATTTTCATAGTCATGAAAATAAAGAAAACTATCTAAATGAGGACTGACTGAGACTTCATAATTTATATACAAAAATAATATTAATAATATATTTCTGGATATCAGCATGTACATTATCTCACAGCCCTCACATTTCAGCAACCATATTAAGTACATCTTCATAAGGGACAATACTATAAAAATGAAACTTGGCTCAATTTGGCTTTGCTTTGATTTACAATATACAGCTGTGATCACTTAGGGTGTAAAATAATGGCTGTATGTTGAGTTATTTTCAGAGGACAGTAAATCTATACTGATATACATACTGCACATTGACTATTCTAAAATATATCCAAGTTTCATTTCTATAGTATTGTCCCTTGAGAAGAGATACTAAAATAGTTGCTGAAATGTGATGGGTGTACTCACTTTTGTGAGATACTGTATGTTCATACAATGTTTTGCCTGTGATTATTCCTACTGAACAGCAGATGGAGACACAGGACAGTAAGGTCTATACCAAATATGTGTATCAGGAATTTTATATCTCATTTATAGCAGCACATCAAATACATACTGTTTTTAAAACTTACCCATTGGAGGTGTGGCTAATGTTTGACGCCCAACAATCTGGGCGGGGCCAAGGCCATCTAGGAAGTCGCTGAACTGGCTCTCTGGGCCCAATCGGGTGGTAGGGAAGATGAAACTGTTGGACATAAAACTTATTACGTTGGACACACGATAAAAAAAAATACACGAATACATTAACATTGGTAAGAAAACACTGATTCTGGAACTGAGCCCCTCAACAATCCACTCACGTTCCTTCTGAGCTGTTACTGTTAGTGCTTCCATCCGTCGACTCCTTACTGCCCTGCCGCGTCACTCGGTTCCTCATCTCCACGGCAATGCCCGTCTCGGTGCTTCTTCTGATCGTGCTGCGTAGCTTCTTAGTAGCGCCATCTGTAGAAATAAAAATATAGGATCAAGCATCCAAGATCACACATAATCCATTCGCGGCGAGGACAGTATTCGGTGAGTTTAGACGCTAAGTCTAGTTGCTTAGTGAGGATTTAATTGGATAATTGTGTAATCCAGACCTCAGGTATAACAACAGACCTAAGCACTGCAGTCAGAAGTTACACAACAGTTGGCCATAAACATATTTTTCATGTTCAACATTTCAGTCATTTTCTTCCAGATTTTTTTTTTTCCAGACTAAAATCCAAGTGCTTCTGTTACTACTCAAGAAAAATCTGCCAACCTTGAAGGTCACAGATGATTGGTATAAAATGCCACACAGAGAAAATTGCCTGAACTTATTAGTGCCTATGACTATACAAATACTTCCAAAGTAAATATTGGCATAACGTTTGCAATTAAATCACAAACTCTAAACAAGTCTCTTCGAGTCTAACTTGCAACAGAGAGGTAGGAAGCCTGTCCAGTTTATTCTAGACTTGGAAATAATTATTCAGCAGACGTATTCAGCAAGGCTCTCCCCTTTTTCACTGAGAGTCTTCCGTATTTACAGAGCTGAGCGGCATAATAAAGAAACGCGCTCCTGCAGGCATCCGAAACCAAAAATGGAAAAGCGAATAGGCTCAAAAAAAACCATAACAACAAGCTTAAGTGGTCTTATTGGAAAATAGATATGAAAATATGAACAAACATAAGTAATAGCGGAGTGAGTCATATTTGTTTTAGCAGGCATGCTGACACTCTGAGCAAACTGCACTTTCCATTAAGATCCCTCTCCGTACAATTAGATGTTCATCTGTGCTGTGAGAGCTGGGCATAAGGCCCGCATTCCAAACTAACAACAGCGCTGAGGGACTAATGGCGTTTAGCCGATCTGTTTTGGGTGGCCAACGGACGTACCGCGCCACTCAAGATGAAACCGAGGCATGGACTAATGGATGATGAAAGAAAATAAACTACAAAAGCATGATGGAAATACAACAAATGTCCTACCCATTTCAGGGTATTGAAATGATGGAATAGCCAACATTATGATGTAGTGTTATGTGCTCTTAAAGGCTATTTAATGGGGATCTGGCAACCAGTCTCTTGGGGCTTTACATTTTCATGCAGGAGTTGAACAGATGTTTAACTCATGTTTTCTTCTTCTTCTTTCGGCTTCTCTTATGAGCTTCATTTATCAATATATTCCTCAAGAAACTGGAACATACTGTAAAGCAGTATATAAGCTTTTTGTTTTTAAGCCTCTGAAAACAACAATAACATTAACTCTCGGGTACACGTTGACGAGAAATCATGAAATCGTAAAACTATGAAATCGAATTCTAAGATATGCCCTATGATGCCCTATAAGTAATGATAATTGCGCATTATGCACTGCTGAAAGCTCTACTGTCTGAGGAATTGATCCATACTTTCTGACAAGCCAGAAGCAAGAATTTGACATCATTGAGTTATATTACGAAAAAACCAAATCCAGTCGATGCTAGTTGTGCACTATTGAATATTGTCCATATTGATCCAATTTGAAATCTAACAAAACACACACTGTTATATTTTAAGAATCAAACAAATGTTTGGCCTGTTTGGAGAAAAATGATCTGATTGATTCACACCGTAATTAAAGCTAGAATGAAAGCGTACACTGGTGTACAATGGTACTGTTTCAGTCGCTTGTTGAGACGGCCTGGCCATCACTGCGATCGGTGTGTGGTATGAATTTACAGTGTCATAGAGCTGCGAGGTACATGAGGTACAGATGTCTGGTTTTTATATACTGCAATAACATCAGGTGTGTATGGTACTAAAAAATCACTGTGACCCCTACAAGTGTTAGAGTTAGTGAAGGAGGTGGCCTATATTACTGTCCGAGTTAGTAAAGTAGGTGTGGCCTATATTACTGTTAAAGTTAGTGAAGGAGGTGTGGCCTACATTACTGTTAGAGTTAGTAAAGGAGGTGTGGCTTATATTACTGTTATAGTTAGTAAAGAAGGTGTGGCCTATATTACTGTTAAAGTTAGTGAAGGAGGTGTGGCCTACATTACTGTTAGAGTTAGTGAAGGAGGTGTGGCCTATATTACTGTTAGAGTTAGTGAAGGAGGTGTGGCCTATATTACTGTTAGAGTTAGTGAAGGAGGTGTGGTCTGTATTACTCTTAAGAGTTAATGAAGAAGGTGTGGCCTATAATACTGTTAGACTTAGTAAAGGGGGTGTGGCCTATATTACTGTCAGAGTTATTGAAGGAGGTGTGGCCTATATTACTGTTAGAGTTAGTGAAGAAGGTGTGGTCTGTATTACTGTTAGAGTTAGTAAAGGAGGTGTGGCCTATATTACTGTTAGAGTTAGTGAAGAAGGTGTGGTCTGTATTACTGTTAGAGTTAGTAAAGGAGGTGTGGCCTATATTACTGTCCGAGTTAGTAAAGTAGGTGTGGCCTATATTACTGTCAGAGTTAGTAAAGGAGGTGTGGCCTATATTACTGTTAAAGTTAGTGAAGGAGGTGTGGCGTATATTACTGTTAGAGTTAGTGAAGGAGGTGTGGCCTATATTACTGTTAAAGTTATTAAAGGAGGTGTGGCCTTTGGTGCTGTTAGTCTTAATAAAGGAGGTGTGGCCTATATTATTGTTAGTATTTATGGAGGAGGTGTGGACTAAATATTACTGTTAGAGTTAGTAAAGGAGGTGTGGCCTATATTACTGTTAGAATTAGTGAAGGAGGTGTGGCCTATATTACTGTTATAGTTAGTAAAGAAGGTGTGGCCTATATTACTGTTAGAGTTAGTAAAGGAGGTGTGGTCTGTATTACTGTTAGAGTTAGTGAAAAAGGTGTGATTTTTATTACTGTTAGAGTTAGTGAAGGAGGTGTGGCTTATATTACTGTTAGAGTTAGTGAAGGAGGTGTGGCCTATATTACTGTTAGAGTTAGTGAAGGAGGTGTGGCCTATATTACTGTTAGAGTTAGTAAAGAAGGTGTGGCCTATATTACTGTTAGAGTTAGTGAAGGAGGTGTGGCCTATATTACTGTTAGAGTTAGTGAAGGAGGTGTGGCCTATATTACTGTTAGAGTTAGTAAAAAAGGTGTGGCCTATATTACTGTTAGAGTTAGTGAAGGAGGTGTGGCCTATATTACTGTTAGAGTTAGTAAAGAAGGTGTGGCCTATATTACTGTTAGAGTTAGTGAAGGAGGTGTGGCCTACATTACTGTTAGAGTTAGTGAAGGAGGTGTGGCCTATATTACTGTTAGTCTAATTGGTGAAGGTTTGTATTTTAGTAAAACAAATAATAATACAAAATTATATTGTACTGAACCATATTGCACCAAAACATATATATATATAAAAAAGGCTCCAAATCAAATATTTAATTTCTGTCTAATTACATTCTGCACAGAATGGTTTAAACAACTATTGTTATTCACTTTATATCAGAATAAGAGCTACACAACCCTAATAATCAGTTATTTCTGAGTACAGAGTATTATCTGTGGGATCATCCTCTGCAGTGGATTAAGCGTTTCAACAAATACACTCTCAGTAGTCCACTTTGGGTTTGGGTCTCGGTCCTGTGTGTGTATGTGTGTATAGATCACAAAGACAAGCAGCTTATAGTGGTATAAACACAAGGTGACTGCTGCAGTACACAAAAGTGTTTAGAGTGAGAAAGGGAAGTGTGTATTCATACAGCGTATTGAACAGATTCAATGCGTGTTTGTGAGCTTGGAGATGTTCAAACTGGAGGTGTTTCAATTTTCCAACACATACAAACTTTCCGTTGATATATTAAGTTGTTGCAAAGGCTATGACTCCGCCTACTTACGCTTAGTTCCATACTTTGGATTTCTGGTTTCCATTGTCTTTCCATTGTCCATCTCATATGTATCATAGGTATACTTTGGGATTAGTTTTAAGAAAGGAAAGTTGTTTTCAATGCCACTGTATTTCACATCACAGGCAACAGAGGGCACTACAAAATTTCAAACACCTTTAGAGAAAACGGTGTATAAAATCCACCCCCAGCTAAACCATCTTCTCAGACAGATATTTCATTTATCTCTATATTTCTCTAGGCCTGTCCTATCTTGCCTTAAATCCACCTTTTCTCATTTCTATATTTCTTCCTACGTTTCCTCGTCAGCCCATTTCACCCGACTCAATCCTGTCAGATGCTTTGATTAAATTTTAAAGGATGCAGCTCAGTTAGTGAAAGAATAGACAGCAAGATAGAGGTAGGAATGAAGAGATAAATGGAGAGATGTAGAGGGACTGGAAGTGGAAGCTGATGGGGAGAGAAAAATATGTTCGAGAAGAGAGAATAGTATTGGGTGTTAAAAATGGCTTGTGCTGCCTTTGACCTCTCTGAGCCGATTCGAGTGGTGAGGAAGGTGAAGACAAAAAAATGCTGTCTATTTTTAAAGCTTTATTAACAATTCTAGGCGCATTTCTATACTTGTAGAGTAATGCATGGGCATAAAGGATATAAATACACTTCATCCCAGAGAACTGGAATAAAAAAAAAAAACTTGCAGAAACACAAAATCTTCAACATTTAAAAGTTTTATATGTTAATGTCAAATATTTTAAACTATAATACCTTCTGTAAAACTTGTAATATGGTATAAAACATGTTACATATTGACGGTAAAGATGATATAAGTCTTACGAAATTCAAAGAAGGAATATACGATATCTCACAAAAGTTAGTGCACCCCTCACATTTCAGCAACCATTTTATTATAAGTTTTCGAGGGACAATACTAGAAATTATACTTGAATATATTTTCTGGTCGTCTTCAGCAAACTGTTTGTGGGCTTTCTTGTGGGACAGCTTTAGAAGAGGCTTCCTTCTGGGATGATGGCCATGCAAACCGACTTGTTGCAGTGTGCGGCGTACTGTCTGAGCTCTGACAAGTGGACTGTCCGCTTCTGCAACTTCTAAACCAATGCTGCAGCACTCAACTTCTTTGATGGACCTCTTGTGAGGTCTGTTCTGAGGGGAACCCATCTTGGAAAACCTCTGTATAACCCTGTCCACTGTACTGTAAGTTTCAGGGTGATACTGATCTTCATATAGCGTCTGCCAACAAGAGGGTTCTAGTTCTCAATTCCTCAGAGAGTCTTTGCAATGAGGTGCCATGTTGAACATCCAGTGGGTCAGTATGAGAGAATTGTACACAAAGTACCAAAATGTAACTGCTCTAATACAAAATACACAAATTTGTATGGTCCTGTCAAGAAGACAAAAACAAGAACGTGATGAACAGGACATTTAGCTTTGCACAGTTACATGACGTACAGCTGTTATCACTTTAGTTACAGTTACTATCAAACAAGCCACACCTACTTTATTACGATTAACAGACAGAGAGTCCACACCTCCTTTACAGTAGCTTTTAGACAAATAGGCCACACCTCCTTCATTACGATTAACAGACACAGAGGCCACACCCCCTTCGCAGTATCTATCAGGACATGCCTCAGTCATTAAGACCAACAGACACTGAGGCCACATCTTCTACATAGGAACTATCCAACAAACACACAAAGAGACCTCACCTCCTTCACACGCTTTATAATAATTATCCATATATAAAACACAAAATGCAGCAGTATTACCTCATAACCATGTTTTCCTCAGTGTCCAAGTGCATGGTAGTGAAAAAACTGACTTTTCTATCCACTGAAAACACAGGTTCTACTAAATCAGTGAGTGTGTTTGTGTCATAAGAACAACGTCATAGCTATCTCTCTGTCTGGTATCTGTGGCAACAGCCTCATCCCCGAGACAGATAGCGAAGGGAACAGACATTTTAGATTATCCAAAGCTAAAAATACAGCATCAGCCCCAACAAAACCAAACAAGTCAGTGCCAGATATTCCAGGTAGATTTGCTCCTGGATAAATAGGGTACAGCTTCTGACTTTAAAAATACTGGTAAAAGTTAATAATAAAGAACCTCCCCCATCAAGGTGACTCCAACTGTATCAGACATTTAATGATGATTTTCATGGTTCTCTTAGAAACCGAGTCACAGAGCTTTGCACTGTTTTTCTGTAAAGACCACAGCTCCTTTTCCCAAAAGACAAAGAGGCCACACCTCTATCACTAAGACTGAGAGAAAGAAGACAAACCTCTTTTATGAACTCACTCACAAAAAAAGAGGCCACACCTCATTCATCACGTCAGTCTACAAGGCCATGCCTCCTTTACTTACAGAGAAACCACACCTCCAGCTAGTTACTCCTTTACAAGCTTCTTTACCAATAGCCGATAGGCCATGCCTTTCTATACAACTGACCGATAGACCACACCTCCATCATCAACTGACCTTCAATAACAAAAAAATAGGCCATGTCTGGTTCATTAACGAACAAGGAAGCCACGCCTACTTCAACGACAAACATGCCATGATCCACTGAAAAAGTTGAGGGAGGTGAAGGTATAGAGAATGTAAACATTTACTTCAATTTCTGATAAAGGAGGTAATGCGTCCTTCATTAATTTAATAACAGAAACTATGCCTTCTACATTAACACATGGACCACACCTTATTTTAAAACAGAAGTCGTTCCACCTATATTAGAAGGTTCCTTAAATCACAGAGGCCATGCTTCATTCATTAATGAGGCCACACCTCCTTTAATTACACAGACCACGCCTCCTTCAACAACAGAAACCATGCCCCCTTCGTTAATCAGGCCACACCTCCTCAATAACAAGGACACCCCTTTTTTAATGCATTGGTCATGCCTCTTTCATAAAAAGAGATCACGCCTCCTTAAATAACAGAAGCCGCACCTTCTTTACTTACAAAGGCTATGCATCCTACATAAACAAAGAGGCCACACCTCCTTTACTAACAGACAAAAAATTCGTCTTGCGTTTGAGAGTGATAGTCAGGTTGGGTTCAGTAGAGGACAATAGGAAAGAACATGCGCCCCCTCAGGTGTCTTTATAAAAAATAATTGGTGACAAAACAGAATAAAGCAGAATCTATGTCAATGTACCAGTCTGAATGGAACTTTCTAAATATTTCCTGTGTTTCTGTTGTTCTCATGTTATAGAAGGCAACATACGGTTTCATCTTTACAGCATGTAGAAAAGACTGAAATGATGCATTCGAAAATCTGGGACATTAATAACATCGCATTGCTGCATCACACAGACTTCCAAACACAATCACTTCCAAACACATCCTCATACTCTCTGCCTTACACATCTTTACTGCACTAACGTTAAACAGTACCATTGGGGTGCGTGTGTGTGTGTGTGTGTGTGTGTGTGTGTGTGTGTGTGTGTGTGAGAGAGAGAGAGAGAGAGAGAGAGAGAGAGAGAGAGAGGAGAGACAGACAGACAGACAAACAGACAGACAGAGAAAGAGAGAGAGAGAGCGAGAGAGAGAGACAGATAGACAGACAGACAGATAGAGAGAGAGAGAGAGAGAGAGAGAGAGAGACAGACAGACAGACAGACAGACAGACAGAGAGAAAGAGAGAATGTGTGTGTTTAGGATTTATTTCAGTAGGAAATGTCTGAACACACACTGCCCACCCTTCACATAAGATGTGCTGAAAGAAGGAAATGCAGAGAGGAGAGAGAGGGGAGAAGAGGAGGAGGAGGAGAGGAACACAGAGACCCCGAAATGAACAGAGAAGTGCGCAGTGTCTATTTATAAACCTGTAGTCAGGAATATCTCCACTGTAGGGGAGCAAGAGACACATATACACATACACTGAAGCCATACACTCATCTATCTATCTATCTATCTATCTATCTATCTATCTATCTATCTATCTATCTATCTATCTATCTATCTATCTATCTATCTATCTATCCATCCATCCATCCATCCATCCATCCATCCATCCATCCATCCATCCATCCATCCATCCATCCATCTATTTTTGCGACTATTATTCCGTCTGCTTACATGTATCTGTTTATTGCTCACTTTCTCTCTCTCTCTCTCTCTCTCTCTCTCTCTCTCTCTCTCTCTCTCTATCTATCTATCTATTTCTCTGTCAGTACGTCTGATTTTTTGTCTGTCTTTCGTTCGGAAACTATTTTTGAACAAAAAGTATCAGGATTATCGGCACCCCTGCACCTTGTACTTTGCGCAGCCTCAACATGACAGCACTGAGACACACTGAGCCTAGAGGACACAAAGTGAGGAATCTGAGACACTCTCAACACAGAATTGCTTCAGATCCTCCAGATTCAACTCCCATCCCAGCTTTCCAGCAGAAAACCATCACCTCACACACCTGGCGATTCAGATATACAATAACATTCAAACACAAAAGAAAAACAATGTAGGGATATTTAATTTCATCCGTTCTCTCAATTAATGAACGAAAAAACTGGATCAACACAGGAAACTTCGGTCCCTCTCTATCAGATCCCATTCACATCAATACTGAAAAATCTGAAATGATCTGTTATTAACTTTTAATAAACTTTTTTTTATAATGTTTATTTTTCAGGCAATGTCCAAGTGTTTTTATATTCAGGACAAACCGGTCACAAGCAGATTTCCTTCACTACGGATGTAATCCTGGAACGTGAAAATCTCAGTTTTGTGTTTTGCTCAGACATGATACCTCAGAAACAGGAAAGAGTTACACATTCTAGTTCCTCAGGCATAAATTTTCCTCAGGCAATTCAACTTCATTGAACTGGTTGATGTGACTTGTTTATTGGACAGCTTGTAAGAAGAGGATGAGTTCGCTTTCTGAGTCTCTCAAGGTTTCTTCCTTGAATTGCCAAGTTATTTGAGCATGTCGTCTTTGTGAGATGTTTCATTCTCTGTACACAGGATGTCACATCTTTGCTGTACAGGTATACTGTATATTACAATATATACAATATTTATTACCTACTGCACCTTCTGTACATCAATCACTTTCACCCCTGAATATTTGGACCCATACCCTCATTTACCGTACAGTTATCCCTCGCCTATAGTGGGGGGTTACATTCCAAAGACCCCCAACAGGCGAAAATCCGCAAAATGGCAACCAAACAAAAATGTATATGTTCCATGAAAAATCCCACTTTACTGTATTACTATTTACTGTCAATATGCCACTGTACAAGAAACTAATTGCATTTCATTGGTTCTTTACATGTACTTGATTGACAATCTAATATAATCTCTTATAAAATAATCTCAGGGAGTATTTCCTTGCCATGGTTGCCTCTGAGTTGCTCATTAGGTATAAATTATTCATGAATTTAAAATGTATATCCTTACTTCTGAATTAAATGGAATTTAATTAAATGGAGCGTCATTTGTCCTAGTATTGATCCATACCGATGTATAGACTAAAACCTGGGTATGAAACTGAAGGATGCTTAGACATCTCAATAGCTATGACATCATTCGTTAATAAATCTAATCAACTGTTGAGAAATAAGTGAGAATGAAAAATTCATTTATTTATTTTTTTTCAACTTCAGTCATTAACAGAAACTTCCCCATTGATTACCGGTGAGGTTCTATATTTTGCACGTCTTGATGCAGGACAGTGTTTTTATTATCACCATCCACAATCAAGGCCTCCACCTTCTGTCCACCCACACTGATTCTCTCTTTCACCCTGTAATCCCTCGTTCTCTCTGTCTTTTTCACTCTCTCACTTTCTCCCCACACCCGTTTCCATGACAATGCTCTCTGCATTGCACCACAATTCCCAACGGCCAGGCTTTTTCCTCCAACTCCCCTTCATCACCATCCTCACCATCCTCCTCTTCCTCCACCATCTCTTCTTCTCTCTTTCTTCTCACTTCCATCCTTTATATTTCATCTGATTTCTTATTTTGTACTTTTTTTCATTAATCCAACTTGTTTGCTTCATTGTTTTTGTGTGTGTGTGTGTGTGTGTGTGTGTGTGTGTGTGTGAATGGGTGATAATTGTTCATAAAGGTGACATTCTCCATGTGATCTATGTTTCTTTTTGGACAAACACACATTTGCATAAGCTTAAAATACACGTTTAATTAGAGTGCACTTCGAATCCCCCAGTACAATATTTCAACATTTTTATCGACTTGATTTCTGAAAGTTCAATCTCACCACAGAGTTTGGCTCGGTTTGGGTGCCTTTACTTAATTTATTTTATCACCATAATTGTCATTATCATGTTAACACTCCCTCTAGTTTAAACACTTCATGCTAATATTGCGAAGGTAATACAAATATTAACATTAAGGAGAATATTAAGGTCAAGTTCTTGAACATTTTTGAAAAACAAGAAACAGGTTTTCTTATTGTTCAAGTCTGCACAATTATTGATACAGTTTTAATAATCTGCTGATATAAACATTTTTTTTTTGACATAAAATTTTGTCAAATCGTCCACTTCATGTTTCGACCCTTTTAAAATCTCAGACGTCCTGATTTTTTCTTTCTTTCTTTAACTGTGATGTTTGTGCTGAAAGCATGCCAGAGAAAGTGGATACAAGAGTTGGTTTTTATTAAAATAATCAGCAAAAAGTTTTAAAATGGACACCAAAAATCACACACAAAATCGGACGATTAGCGGGCGATAACACGTGGGGCATAAACAAGACAGAAACGGGATCAAAACCCGAGAAATCCACAAAACGTAGAAGATAAAACTGCGCTCTGCATGACAGAGACTGAACTAAACTGTTATCTAAGCATTTTGCTATAATATATAGAGGGTTCTTAATCGGCTCTCAGCATTTATTGACTATAAATTCAGTTATTACAGTATTTATAAATATAATTATAATAAATACCGCATTAAATAATAATAACGCTGTAGCGTGCAGTTCATCTCTATGACATTTACAGAGTATTAATAAAAGCCTTTCCTCTGTAAGTGCATGATGGGTCAGGAGAGAGAACCGGTGTGTTTCACATGTATAGGGGTGTATAAAAAAGATGAACACTTTATGAATCAATGTCTGGTTGATAACCAATGATCTGCTTAAGACTAGGCGGCATCACACCACCCACACTGTTGATTATTTCCTTAATAAGCATATCCCACAGATCTTTATACCTTACACCACTGCAGTTAACTACTAATATAAAAATATATACAGTACAGACCAAATATTTGGACACACCTTCTCATTCAAAGAGTTTTCTTTATTTTCATGACTATGAAAATTGTAGATTCACACTGAAGGCATCAAAACTATGAATTAACACGTGGAATTATATATGGAATTATATACATAACAAAAAAGTGTAAAACAACTGAAAAATGTCATATTCTAGGTTCTTCAAAGTAGCCACCTTTTGCTTTGATTACTGATTTGCACACTCTTGGCATTCTCTTGATGAGCTTCAAGAGGTAGTCACCTGAAATGGTCTTCCAACAGTCTTGAAGGAGTTCCCCGAGAGATGCTTGGCACTTGTTGGCCCTTTTGCCTTCACTCTGCGGTCCAGCTCACCCCTAAACCATCTCGATTGGGTTCAGGTTCGGTGACTGTGGAGGCCAGGTCATCTGGCGCAGCACCCCATCACTCTCCTTCTTGGTCAAATAGCCCTTGATGCCTTCAGTGTGACTCTACAATTTTCATAGTCATGAAAATAAAGAAAACTCTTTGAATGAGAAGGTGTGTCCAAACTTTTGGTCTGTACTGTATATATATATTAAGATCAAGAGCAGTATGTAATTTCTTGGCCTTAGTACTTGACTGTAATTCAATCAAGCAAAGAAAAACAAATGAAATATTAAAGAATCCAGATGAAAAAAGTCTTTCTGGAAAGCCTGCGATGTTTTATGACACTGTAACTTTACGTATGCGCACTGTATGCCGTTAACGTACGCACAGTTTGTGTATGTATATGCCCCGAAGTGATGCAAAGATCAGTGCATATTAAAGGTGCTGTATTTTTGTCTGCCTGGTTATATAAAGATCCGAGAGATTTGTTCTGTTCCACTCAAAATATAGCTTTAGACAGAGGTTAGAGTGTGTGTGTGTGTGTGTGTGTGTGTGTGTGTGTGTGTGTGTGTGTGTGTGTGTGTGTGTGTCAATTCATTTGACTCAGATGATATACAGAAAATATACCTACAGACTAGAAAGTGTGTGTACAAGATGATATAAAGGTGTATGAGAGATAATTGTGTAGCCAAGATTCATTATTATGTGAAATTATGCAACTTAGTTTCTCATCTGCTGTAATATTTTTCTTAAATGAAATAACAGGTAATAAATCAGTCTAAAATAAGGCTTTGACCATACCAGGCCACAACCTCCACACTATGACTGACAGACACATAGGCCACGCCTCCTACTCTCTGATGAACAAACAGGCCACGCCTCCTATACTCTGACCGACAACATAGTGACCATGCCTTTTTCATTTACAGTGACACACAGAGGCAATGCCTCCTGCACTCTGACAAACAAATAGGCCACGCCTCCTACACTCTGACCACCAAAGAGACCACACCTCCTACACTATGACCAACAAAGAGGCCACACCTCCGACACTTTGACCAACAAACAAAGAGACTACATCTCCTCTACTCTGACCAA